>NC_055964.1:28141529-28199029 GCF_018492685.1 Alosa sapidissima | reverse complement strand
TTAGTAGGATCCGATGGTACATCAGAAGAATATCAGCTTTTCGGTTTCAGAAAAAAAGATATGATACTCATGAAATCTAGGCATGATATACCACTGTGGGAACAGATGGTATATAATCAGATCATCACTTTTGGAAACATTTCCATTTTGGCCTAAAAAAGGAATGGCGCAATTCCATCATTTAAAGGAGAAGTTCTTTCACAAAGCGATTTTTCACATAGATCCCTGTTTGTTCGAGGTCACTGAGTACTGTCGGTACAAAATAAAATTAACAAAGAATAAAATAAATGGCGCTACCTAGCTCGAGTTGCTGCAGCCAACATCTAAAATAGCCAGGCAGCTACAGTGCTACACTGGGGGCATCTTTAACATCATGCCCCCAGAGTGTAGCACTGTAGCTGCCTGGCTGCTATAACTGTTGGCTGTGAAAAATCTCCAGTTTGTTAGTCAGTGATGACTGACTCTGTGTGCTGTTAGTTGATAGTGAGTCAGTGATTTAAGGGAGTTCCCAGTTAGTAGAGATACACTGTGACTGTACCTGTAAAGGTGACTGCAAAGGCTAATGCTTTATCGAACGCTTACAGTATGTTAACTGACTCACTCACTCCCCCTGATGACATGTAAGATGAGATGAGATTTGACTTTGAGTAAAGACAGAGGAGGCCGAAAAAGAGAAGAACAGAGACTACAATTATCAGGGAGCAAAAGAAGAAGAGAAAAGAAAGAAAGAAGAGAACAAGCAGGAAGTAGAATGGCGGACAGGAAAAGATGTTGGACAGGAGAGCACAAGATGGACGAACAAGGAATTGTTGGAAAAAAAAAGGACACTGCCAGGCAGGACTACGCCTGTCAAACTAAAGCTTTGATGTGTAAAGGAGGAGCATCAAACTCACGTGTAAGGGAAGACCTCGAAGTCGGGTGATGTGCCGGGGATTTGGCGCATGGTTTTGGTGATGTTGAGGGCGAGCTCTCGCGCTCGCTTCAGTGATGCCGTGAACTCCTGGGAGTTGGTCACCGTTGTGTGGTACGCCATAAACCGAGTTGCTGCAGCAATGAAGACATTTGGAAAGACACAGAAGGGATGGAGAGAAAGAGGGAGGGAGGTAAAGAGAAAAGAAAAGAAGATGAGAGGAGAGGGAAGAGAAGAGGTCAGTTAGCCCACTCACACTGATGTTATTAACTATTGATGGCGATATTGATCACATTCCACATGTTAATTCTACATCGTTCTATAATGGGCCAATAGCTTCATCCACCAAGCAATCAGGATGCTGAACACTCTACCCACTCTCCCATCACTGACAGCCCCCCCCACCCACCAGCCAACCAGGAACCTAGGAAACTAGGATCCTGTCTACCAAACCCCCCCCCCCCCCCCCCCCCAACACCGCCATGTGGAACTGCACTGTGACTGCGCAGCCAAACGTGTTGCTGCTTCACATCAAGCCTGATATACTTGAATTACTGCATACTGCATATCAATGTAAATATACAGGTCACACAAGCACAAGTTTAAACTTTATGTAACTGTTAAGACTATAGAAATATACAACACAACTACCTCTATTTTTTTTTTTAATATATGTCCTATATTTCTATTTTGATACATACATGTTCTATATTTCAGTCTTGCACTTTAATTTAATGTTTATTGTCTATGGCTATGTCCATAGTATGTCTATGTCTGTATTTAAAGCATGTCTATGTCTGCATGGGAAAGTAAGAAACGAAATTTCAATTCTTTGTATGACCAGTGCATGTAAAGAAATTGACAATAAAAGCCGACTTGACTTGACTTGACTTGACTTGATGGGCCTCTGGCATTGTGTGATTCGGTGAGTCATTTCATAATCTCATAAGGGTGTAGTGTGATTCACATGCTGCCGATTCTCACCTATGATTTCTCCATTTGCGTCTCTGACCACTGCTTTGTCATACGCTCCCAACCCGCTGGCAAGAAGAGAGAGAAAAATCCTCATCATGAAAGCAGCTTTATTTATCACGTTAAAGGTACAGTCCCTGAATTCAATCCCCAAAACTTTGTTTGGTCAAATTCAAATTCTGCGGTTGCCTGGGAACAGTGGTGGCTTACCCTTTGGGGCACTGCAGGTCAGGCCGGTTGTTGAGGAAGTCAGGCAGGTAGCGCTCGAACTGTGCCACGGTGGGTCTTAGCACGCCATCGAGTGGTGGGAACAAAATACATTTGCGCCTGCAGATGTCCTGAGCTGTCGTCACAAGGAGAAGACCAGAGGGTCAGGAAACATATCCAGCCAAGATTTACACTTTATATCCCACAGGTCATGTTGCTGAAGCATTAATGCTTAAATATGCAGGAGCAGTTTTCAAACCAGCAATTGGCCAAGTTAGGAAAACAAACTCTGTCAGGGGACTCCTGGAGTACCAGTTATTAATGTGCAGCCTCCCTCAGCTTCTCATTCAGCAGAGAAGTCTCAAAGAGGTAAAAGTACATGAACTGGGTATATTGTTGTGGTTTGCATTACAGTAGCATTTTGCTAACTACAAGACATCACTCTGAGTTTATATAAATGTAACCCTAACTCTAGATTTATGAACTATAGTGTTACCTGTGTACACTGTAAATAAAAAAATATATTTTATGTGTAACTTGACGTTACACATTGACATTCGTTAACTCAAAGCAAAATGACTTTCGTTATGTTAACTGTGCTGATCTATTCTAAAGTGTTGTTTTTAAGAAAGTGGTCATGTTTACAACTCTAATGTGGAAAGTTAGCTAGGTTTGCTAGGTCTCCTAAGAGATTGGTAGTACACATATAGTATAAGCAGTTTCAGAACTGTATATATATTTGTATATATATATAGTATATATATTTGCTAGGTCTCCTAAGAGATTGGTAGTACACATGCTGAATGCTGTTGATTTGAATACATACTCTCTGAAGCCGGACAGAATTTGTTTTTGTTAGGTCCACTGGTGTAGAGTCGACAGCATTTAGAACCAGGATTGAGCCAATCTATGAAGTCATCCACCCACGAGGATGCTGGGATGGCGAGGTAGGATCTAAGACAAAAGTTAAAAGCTGGGTTATAAACATGTACATTGCATAAGGGAAAGGCATTCTATTTTCCATGTTGCTTCCAAGTTGTTTGGCCTCTTCACTTGATGGTGCATATATGTGCATTTCAAGAATGCATTTCTAGACTCAACACAAACACAAATAGTGTGCAATGATAATATCTTATCTAGCCTGTGTGGTTTGTTTACAACAAAAGCTACCACTCATCAACCTGTGTTACTCTCAGTTTTTTTACAACTCAAATTGTGATTCGTGCCACCTTTTTCTCACATCCCAGACTGTGTTACTGCAATCCGTAATCGGGCTCATTAGGCACAAACAGATCCCCGGCTTACATAACTGGGGCTAAACATGCTGACGGAATTCCTCTGAATTTCTCTCTCTGTCTCTCACCCCACCCAGAGCCGCTCTATTTGATGCAAGGCCCTTCAACCATTAACTCTGCACTCTGCTCGCTTTGGACAGCTCTAGCACCGATAAGCGATAATGTAGATGATTGGCTGCCCTTCAAGGACAAAAGGAAAAGCCCAGATAGTAGTGGACTTGAGAACTGATCCCCACCAGATACGGGTGAAATGCGGGTGAAATGCGGGTGAGATGCGGGCCAAGAGCATGTAAGATGCGATCCTGAGCCGGCTGCAGTGTCTGCTCTTATCAAGTGTGGTAAGTGTGTATGTGTGTGTGTGTGTGGGTGGGGGGGGGGGGGGGGGGGGGGGGTGATAATGAAAGACAAGATAAAGGTGGAGGATAGCAGGTGAAGGCCAGGGGCAAGAACATTAAGCTGAAAAAAAGAAGCCTCCAACCCCATATTGGTGGGTGCTACACATTGGTGGTGGTTAGCGAGATTCCCAATTCACTGTGAAGCGAGAGTCTGAAGCGATATGTAAATAAACATGCTGCTGGTGGATTAAAATACTTATTATGATACAGAAAAGATTTTTAAAAGAAAAGTGATTTTCCATGTTAATATTAATGAGAATTATGCAGGGATTCAGAGGTAGTTCAGAGGTTTGGTTTGGTGTTTTGTATGGTCAATAAAAATGTTAAATTGCAAATAAGCACATTTAGTAAAAAAAGTTAAACCCATATCTTTGGCCACCACATACCACCAGGAACTATGGGCCTTGATTATGAATCATTTATATTTATTCACTCTGCTAAAGTAATACATGTATTTATGAGTTGAAGAGTTGTGTGTACTTAATACTTTAATACTTAAAGAGTTTGCCACCCAATAGCAGGCATTCTCAATCAATAAGCAATTTTTACAATGATTCCAACAGTGTGTGGAATTGAGCATGGGTAGAGAGACATAGGTATTTCCCTTGCAAAAGGGTAGATATGTCCATCAGATCAGGGATAAGTTACGTCTGCTCCCTCTAGAGGACGCTCACCTGTCAGGAAACTCTGTGGCATACTGAATCTTCTGAGTCAAGGAGAACGGATCACAACCCACACTCGAGCACACAGCGTTCATGCCTGTTACACTGGTGAAGTTGAACCCTTTCGTCGTCACAAAGTACGTCGGCACGCCGACCTCCAGGTACTTGTACAGGTATTTGAAGTATTCCAGCATGTAGGAGTTCTGTGTAACCAAGTACCAAACATATGGGTTATGACTATATGCTTATTATACGTTTTGTCTTTATTCCTTTTAGATTTTGTATTTCTACTCATATTCCTGTTCCTGCATTTTGTATTACTTTGTTTTTTATTCTATCTGCATTTACATTTTCTATTATCAAATGGTTTATCTTGATTGGAAAGCACTTTGATTCAACTACTTTTATACTAAAATGTGTGATATAAATACATTTGACTTGGCATGGCTTGACTACTAATAGCTTGCACACAAAGGCCCTTGTAGGCTGGTGATGTCATAGAGGAGGTGTAGGAGGTGTACCGTTGGCATGGACAACTCTTGGTCAAGACCCACTTTCACATGGAACATGAGGAATATACAGGAGCAGAACATAAACATGAACACCACCATCTGAGGAGAGAGAGAGAGAGAAAGAGAGAGAGAGAGAGAGAATATGTATGAAAAAGGCTAGATCATCTGAGCAGAAAAATGGTCCACACACACACACACACTCAGTAGCTGGTTCCAGTTTGGAAGTTGAAGATGACTTGACTGGGTTATGTAGTGTGTCCAGATTAGCCATAGGACCACCTGCAAGTGCTACGTACCACCAATATCCTGGTGACGGGGTGAAGCAGCACAGGGGCGTAGAATTTCTTCATGAAGGGTAGCAGGATGCCCTGGTTGGGCTTTGTAGACCGCGGAGTGGACACGGTGACGCAGCAGGCCACCTCGCAGCGCGAGGCATCCTGACGACGTACGTCCAGCGAGAGCAGAGCCACGAACGCTGTCATCTGCAGCATGAAGTCCATGAGGACCGCCAGCGCGGCGTACAGGGCGAACGACCTGACCGCTGGCATCGTGCTCAGAGCACCTGAAGACACAAGAAAGAGAGAAGAAATCGACTTTAGGGTAAATCTGTGATATAGGTAATAGAAACTTAATTCATACAATGCATGTTTCTTTTTAAATAGATACTTAAGGATTCACTGTCCACATATTTACAGCCCAAAGTTCATTACTTATTCACACTGTAATGTAAATCTGATGTTTTTTCACAGGATGTGATTAGAGTGCATGAATCTACTTTGTGTACATACAACAATATATGTGATATTTAACTGCAGGTGTTTCTTACAGTAGGAACCGTGTTCAATGAGAAACATGAGGACGTCTGTCTATGTGTCGACGACGTGGCGATCCACATCTCGTACTCACCCATGAAGAAGCAGATGGACTCGGAGAGGCTGCAGAGGAGCATGCTGGGAGCCACGTTCCCCAGGACGCGACCGATCTGCTTCTGTCTCGACTCGCCCACCTGCCGCGTGTCCCTCTAGAAATGTGCGTGTGAGAGAGAACGAAACACTTTTTAACAACGTATACATACATCTGCAGAATAGAGCAGAATAGTGAGTGGAATATAATGTCATATAATCAAAAAACACTTTTGATTTCATGAGTTAAAGGGACACCAGGCAAGCCTGATGCTTTTTCTCTACGAAACTCCCCCTCGCTCGGTCTGAAGCTCTTTTCCTTTTCTTTGCATCTTCCGTCAAGGGTTTTCGCTGCTTCTTCGCTGGCTCTGCCATTATACACACTTTTGCAACAATCGCTAGCGTTTCGTTAACCTGCCTTTGTGCTGTATACAGGATGTAAACTGATCTTGGTCGGCGGGTACGATACACTGAACTTGGAAGCGGGATATTCTTCCTACAGGCAGTAGGGGCGGGCGAGAGTCTTCATTCGGCCTGTAATGAGTCATTTAACCATATAGTAGGGGGGCCTACAGTATGTGTCTAATTTGGGGGCTTGTGGGATTCGCATGTTAATTTTTGGAGAGTATTATATCTTTGTTCTAGGGGTTCTTAAGAGTAAAAAAAAAGCATGTCTCCATTTTTTTTGAAGGTTTTGAAGGACCCAAATCAAAGGTCAAATTCAGAAAAGGTCAAATTTGGTGTTTTGTCCATAAACCTCACATTGCTGGTATTATAGCATAGGGTTTGGTGCCAAAAAGCAAAGATATTCTACAAGGTAGTGTGCAAAAGTGGGCCACATAAACAATACAACATTATAAAACATTTTTAGGCTGATGATTGATCTCTTTAACAAGAAATTGGCCTAAAATTCTCAAAATTGTCCACTTATAAAAATAATACTTCAATATCAATGCTATCAATTCATGCCTATTAGTGTGCTTGAGTGTAGGCCTAGCCTGCTCTGTCAGTTCTTGTCTACATCCATTCAGAGCACAAAGTGCAGCGATCTCTGTTGAATCAAATTGAAAAGACGTTTATATAGTACCAGCTGAAGTCTGTAAGGCCTTCCGTCGCCTATGTAAGTGTGAAGAAAAGAAAGGATAAAGGATCAGATAGACAAACAGACAGGTGTGTGTGTGTGTGTGTGTGTGTGTGTGTGTGTGTGTGTGTGTAAGAAAGAGAAAGAGAGATACCAGCATGGACGGATTATAAACTTTCAGGCCCCTGGGCCCAGATGTATTAAGGGCCCCCCACTAATTGTTGTGGGGGACATTTTTTAAAATGTATTTGATGTGGTTTCCTGTATTCTGGTGCATTTTGGGGATGGCCAATACTTTAGTTCAATCAGATTCATAGCCTATGTGTTGATATTGAGGCAATGGCTTGGGCTCCCTGACTCCTTGGGCCCCTGGGCTTGGGCCCAGTAGGCCTGTGCAGTAATCCATCCCTGACTACCAATGACAGTTGGCTGATGATAGCTGGCAGTGATAGAATTTAGAATATCGAATAAGCACAGTGCTCTGTTTTTCATGCTTGGTGATATTAGTGACCACATAGCCTTCTACATTTGAGCAAGCACATTTTCATAGTTCATGTTGGCACAGTCTAGTTAGGTTATATTCTGAGGTGTGTCTTCAGTCAGGTGATGGCACACATATTCTAAAAGAAACAGATTTTGGGCTATGTATCTAGTGGCAGATATGTGTGGACTGGTGAATGACCCATCACTAGAGACATATTGTTTTTGTCCATGAGAGAGTATGGAGATGGGGATCACAGATCAGCCAACGATTACATTGTTACAGTGCAGTTATTTTACAACAGAACAAAGCAGTTTGGCACAGGAACTGCTACAAATCCACCTGTAACAGTGATCATCTGCAGCATGCTAAGATTCGCTACTAGAAATCATATGAAGCAGGCAGGACTCAGTGTCTTCAGAAAAGACGTGGTAGACCATCTTCTGAACCTGCAGCAACACCTGCAACTGCATCAAGTCCATCTAGAGGGACTTTGTACACTTGTTCAGCAGTAGCTGCTGCCAGCATAGATAAGTGCTTCTTCTGTCAGAAGCAGACAAAAGAGCGTCTTCATGAGGTGTCCTCTTTCAATGCAGGTCACCAACCAAGAACTATAAGTAATATTTTGAAGTCAATGACTTTTAACAGGTAGCCAGTGTAAAGATGCTAGGATGGGGGAAATATGTTCATATTTTTTGTGTGTGTGAGCAGCTGCATTTTGTATAAGCTGTAAGCTCTTTAGACAGGTATTATAACAGCCAGCATAATAGCATTGCAATAGCATTGCAATAGTCTATCCTTGAGAAGACAAAACATTAATTTCTCGGCATCTGGTAAGGATAAGGACTTCCTTATCTTTGAAATGTTCCTTAAATGGTAAAATTAAGTTTTGCTGATCTGTTTTAGTGTTAGGTCCTGGTCAATTATAACTCCCAGGTTTTTAACACTTGTGGATGAGGTCAGTGGAAGATCACTATATGTAGCCTGTGATGTGGATAGGATATCCTTCATCTTTTTAGAACCTAAAACCATGACTTCTGTTTTATCTGAGTTCAAAAGCAGGAAATTATTTGTCATCCATGTCTTTATATCTCTTATACATGTGTCAAGTTTGGCTAACGGGGTTAATTCAACAGGTTTTATGGAGAGGTATAGTTATGCATCATCTGCTAAACAACAGGGGGCCCCAGTAGCCTTGAGGCACTTTTACCATAATCTGGGTAGATGGTTTATTATGGACCTGTACAAATTGTTGACGGTTAGGAAGGTATGATCTAAACCAAGCGAGTGCTGAGTCTTTGATGCCTATCAAATTTTCAAGCCTAAGTAGTATGTCATGGTCTATGGTGTCAAAGGCAGCGCTGAGGTCCAGAAGGACCAGTATCGATACAAGGCTAGGTTTTTTAAGGGAGGGCTTAATAACAGATGTCTTAAACGACTGCGGTACGTGCCCTGATAGAATTATTTATAATCTAGAGCAAAACATTATCCAGGAAGGGGAGACCAGTCTTAAGACGGTGAGTACAAATAGGGTTTAGTAGACTAGTTGTAGATTTTGATGAGGAAATTGTTGAGGTGAGATCTAATATGTTGTGTATATGTAAATGAATTAAATGTTGTTTGAGGTCTCATCTGTGTTTTTGCTATCTTTCAGCAATGGAGTATGTGTATTTGGTGAAACTGATTGGTTATTGATCTTATCTCTAATTGTTTGACATACAATCATAATACTGACATACAATCATACTGTTGAAAATAAGAAAATAACTGTTTTGTGAACTTTATTCAACATAGCTAGTGATTTAGGCGAAATGTATGGTGTTAATTATAGTGAAATATACAATTTCACAAAAATAGGGTTAAAACAGGTTAAAAAAATGGAGACATAATTTTTCTCCATGTTCAATGACCTTTAAAGACAGTCCAACCACTCTCCAAAAATTAACATTTCAATCCCACAGAAACCAAATAGGCCCTCTGACTAATATACCGACTTACGAAGAGTAATTAACACGAAAACGTTCCCTGGTGTCCCTTTAAGGCACTGAATCAAACCTGTGGCCACCCTTCCATATAAAATAACAGAAAGTTGCATGCCATCACTGGCATGTATTGATAATGCATACTGACAAACGGTAAAATGATAATGTATTAATGATTAATATATATTATATATATTACACTTCCTTCTACATGCACATGTACAAAGCTGAGGTTAAACACACATCCATATGAAAAACAGAAAGGTGCATGCCATCAGTTGCATGTATTCCTTTAATAAATTCCTTTAGTAATTGATAACACATACACCACAATACATTAAACAATGCATTATTAGTGGCTTATTTAACACCAAACAAAACATTCATCATGAAATGTGCCTAGTGTCTTCTGTATATCCTAACCTACAACCTATAACCTACATTCTATGTTACATAAGTAAGTAAGTAAGTCTTTATTTATTTGATATATAATGTTTTTTTATGCACAGGGTGACCACATAATCGTGACTCATCAGTCTAATTTACTGGCCAAGTCTTCCTCTATCTCCCTACTGTGCCACTTCCCTTAGGACATACAATAAGATCACATGGAGACAGAGTCCTACCTGATACTCCAAGACAAGGATGAAGATGTTGTCGGCGCCCACGGCCAGCACCAGGAAGGGCACCACCTGCAGGATGACCAGGGAGGAGGGGATGCCGATCCAGGCGTAGAAGCCCATGGAGGCCAGCACGGAGCAGCCCACCACCAGGATCCCGCCCAGGCCCACCAGCAGCCTAGAGTCCACCTGGAGAAGGGGGAAAGAGAAAGGGTGAGAGACCGAGAGGGAGAGAAGGGGGTAAGAGAGACATAGCAAGAGGGTGAGACAGATATTTAGCATTGGAATCAAATAGTGTACTCAATTAATGACTAATTAGTAATTATTCACTCTCCTCGTCATTTCATCCATTTTTTCCATTTGTTAGAACTTCATTGAGGAAGTCCACTCTCTTATCTTAGGCTAACATTTTGTCTGTCATGAACTAGGAAATGTTCCTGGTATTTTCCTGAAGTGACTTGCTAATCAACCTGACTCATTAGAGGAACCATAATCATTCTCTTTCTCTCTCTCTCTCTCTCTCTCTCTCTCTCAATATCAGGGATTTCCCGTTTGAAATGTCCCACCCTCCTTTAAACACACACACACACACACACACACGCACACACACACTCAGACACAAAGACGACTCTGCCCCAAATCTGGCCTAGGTGTGGCCCTGATCTGGCCCTGCATACCTCTGACTCACTCACCAGTATGCGTTTGCATGAGGAGTAATCCCCCAGGGCCAGAGCGATGTAGAGGAAGATGACGCCATAGCTGATCATGAAGATGGGGATGTCCTCCGCTGTGGTCCTGTTGATCTCGTCCTCCAGGGACCTCTGAGGGAAAACAAGGTCCACATGAAACACTTCTGACAATGTTGTTCAATGTTAAAACTAATATCAGGATATTTATCTGCACTGTAGTCAAACATCTGAGGAAAACCTGTTTTTTTGTGTGTCTGTTTATTTTCACAATTTAGTACAGCCAATTTATTTACTATGTGTCATCTAGCCCAGAGGTGCTTACAGTTAACATTGATGAACTGACTGATTTTATATTATGCTGTAGATTAATATAAATTACAATTCAAACATTAATGAACAACATATTTGCCAATTATCCATAACATTTGCCAGTTATCCTCCTTGACTACAAAGCTTTAGAGTAACTTTGCTTACTTCAGCCATGTAAGCGAAGGTGAAGTTAACTTGGGGGTCAATCTGGTAAGCCTGGATGATGTCCAGGAAGCGTTGCTCCCACTCAAGCACCACCTTAAACTTGGGGTCGTCCCGAGGGTAGTTGTTCAGAGAGAATGTCATGATCAAGGCTTCAGCTTGAGTAAAGTCCTGACCTGTAAAAGGTGGGAAGCACACAGGAACTGGTCAGAGCCCTTGTAACGGTAGCGACAATCTAGCATTGGATTACACTGCTGAAAAAGAACCACCGCCATCTAATTTATTTTGTGAAAAAATAGTAATAACTTCACAGGAATAATTGGACTAAATTGATTTAGATTCAACGGCATTGTCATTACACAGAATGCAGGTATGAAACCAACTAAAACTTAGTACAATGACGGTTAGTATCCTACTGCACATATAGGGCCAAAATGTTTATTTTCAGCTGAGCTATTTCTGATATCATGGGTGATCTCTTCTCTGTTTATTACCTTTATATCCTCCCACAGCCAGGAAGGGGAATACCGGGCCTCCGTAGTCTGCCATACAGCTCATCCCCAAAGCAGTGATGTCTTTGAAGGACAAGGGAGAGCTGGATTTGGGAAAATTATTGATTAATTAATGTTACATGAATGTCCAGCACCTCAACAATAGATTTGATAAGTGTTGTTGACATTTGACGTTTTTTGATGGAATGTGTTTTTATTTCTATTTGATACAGTACAGTACATTGTTTTAATTGTAGCTCTAAATATTTTGCATTGCATATCATATGTGCCATAGATCCACCCTCCTGTTAACGTACTTCACGCAGTAGATGAAGTGATCCCTCCAGTCCACTTCCTTGGTCACGCCCAGCTGTGTCATGTTGGCCTTAGCGTCCAGGTTCTCCACGCTGTTCTGGAAGTACTGGGGCAGACTGTTGACGGCGCAGTCGGTGATGCTGGGGTTGCTGGGGTTCAGAGGGGCGAAGCAGACGTCCTTCAGGCTCACGTTGCGCTGGAGGTCCTCCGAGAAGAACTCTATGGCCTGGATCCTCTGCTGGAGCTCCAGGACTTGCTCGATGAGGTCTGAAGGATAGATGGATCAACCAGCAAAAATAATGATGGTTATTAATTAATTTCACGTTTATCCGTTTTTTTCTTGTACATTGATTAAGTCTCACCCTAGACTACACAAAACCTTCAGTGCAAGTCTCCATTGAAAAAAGCCTTTAATTTTGGACTGGTCTTAGTCTCTGCATAGGATGCTGGTAGCTATAGCGCAAGTAACATTTGACATTGTAAAGTAAAGTGAGTGGGATTTATTCCTTGTGTCAATGAAGACATTGTCTCAAGGTGCTTTACAGAGATCAAGATGGCCTAGAACACGCACTTAGGCGACAGTAGCAGAGAAAAAGTCCCTTTTATTAGGAGGAACTCTTGAGAGTTTTAAGAGGAATAAGAGTAACCATCATATTTATTGTTCTTATCTTATCTTATCAATTGTAAATGTAAATCTGTCTTATTTATGGAACAGTTATCGGTGGTGGAGGAGAGATAATAGGTTTCTACAGCAGGTACAGTAAGAGGTGTAGTAGTACAAGCACAGAAACAGGGTTTGTCTCTTCCCACAAAAAAAAAAACTGTGTTTTTGGCTAAATAAAAATCAGTGTTTTTGACTAAATAAAAATAAAAAAGCTTTTTCAGAAATCTGAGAAATGTTTTAACTGAGTTCATGATAGTGGTGGGCTAATGGTTATCATTAGTTCAAACGTTTTAAGTGAGGTCATGAGAGTGGTGGACTTGTTCCCCTGAGTTGTACCCTGTTGCTAATTCTGGATAAAAGAGTCAGCTCGTTGACAAGTAATGTGTGATTTAATAATGATCTCTGTAATCATTGCCACTGACCTTTAGAGAGGATGCCACTGAAGTTCTGCATTCCAAAAACCAGGGAGTCATACATATGACTAGGGCGTTGAGGCGCAGTCAGGATGAGCTGGTTCGTGCGGAAGAAGGGATCGAAGTGTTGGTCATGGAAGTCCTTTTCGCGGCGGGCGCGGCTGATGGGCGACGACCACAGCTGCACTGGGTCAGTGGTCAGCTCAATCTTGTACAGCCCGATGGCGAACACCACCACCACCACCAGGCACGCCAGCAGCACCTTGACGGGGTTTTCAGCCATCATTATGCCCCAGGCCCGGAAGAAGGAGCCCAGGAACTCCTGGGTGGCCAGACTGTTCCTGTCTGTGCACGAAATGTCCTTGGGATCGATGATGGGGTGTGCCTCACTCACTGTGTTGCCGTTTCTATCTTTCTTGTGGCCACCCTTCTCAGAGTCCTTCCTCTTTGAGTGCTGTCTCTTGAACTTGAAGATCAGGAAGCCCAGGAAGACAGCGGAGAGACAGCTGAAGACGATGATGCAGATGACCAGCACGCCGTCCAACTGCCCGACGGCGAAGGGCTTGGCAGGCTCAGGCAGCGGGGGCAAAGCTGGACAGGACTCCTTGCAGTCCTGGCACGAGCAGGCCTGGCCACCGGTCGTCGTGTTCTCGTTGCAGCCGAGCGCCCGGCCCGAGTACACCACCATACCCGGTGGTGCCGGTTGGCCTTCGGGCACCAGGTTGAAATCGACTTTGAGCGGTGCCAGCCCGTTGCTGGAGTCTCCCTGAAAGTCATACCAGCGTTGCGCCGTGCAGAGGGCCGAACCGTAGCGGCCACACATGGTAGCGATGGCGTAACCGCCGGTGGCCGGGATGCGTACGTTCTTGCACGACTGGAAGGCGGCTTCGGCGAACGTATTGGATATGAACGACTGGTATCCCAACACCACCTCCCGCGTCTCGTTCACCGCCGTTCCGTTAGTGCTGGGGGCAGGCGTCGTCGTGATCGTCATGTTCATCACCTGCGTGATGTTGACTATCTGGCTCTGGTCGGGGCTGCAGGTGTTGATGCAGTGGATGTGGGCGAAGTTTTCCGCACAGGACGGGCAGCGGTTCAGCACGGCCTTGGACAGCTGCAGGCTCTTTTGTAAGGAGTTGAGCTGGTTTATGGAGCAGCAGGCCTTGGTCTTCCCCACACCCTGGTCCAGCATGGGGCACACCTGTATCAGTTTCGTGTAGTGGGCACCCTGCAGTGGCCGGGCCGGGCTGTAGTTCAAGCAGGGGATGATGGGTTCGATCAGCGGTGACTCAACGGATGGGTTTCTCCCACACTCCTCATAGAAGGAACAGTAGCCAGGTGCATGCTGGGCCTCTGTAGTGACCTGGAGAGGAAACGAAGCACCAGAGGAAAGGAAAGTTTGAAATGAGATCTCTCCTTTGTGTATCTTAATGTCTCATAGACAAAATTGAGCTCAATTAAACATCAATATAAAATTTTGGTATTTTTTTTCATATTCAATTCTGTTAGATTTATTAAGATTTCTTGTCAATCTATTATGTTCATCCTTATTTCCACCACAGGGTTTTTTGGAGAAACAGGTCAGAACATAGTAATCTCTCCATAAGAGTTCTTTTTTTTTGTTAGAGAAAAAAAGCCATTTTCAAAAGGAAATTCTCCTCTGGAACTACTGCGCTGACAGTTTGCTGGAAAGTGTTACTTGAACTCTGTCATGATCACATCATAAGCACGCTACGTATAGCAAAAACTATAGTCATCAGTAATCCCAATTCAATATACATTTCATACAGCGCCACACTCTGGGTCATGTCCATGAGCCCCCATGTTCATGCCCCCAGAATGTAGCACTGTTTCTGCCTGGCTGGCTTCAGCAACTCGAGCTAGGCAAAACCGATTGTTTTCGGGGGTTTTTTGTACCAACAGTACTCGATGACCTTCAAGTTGACGGCTTAAAACACCATCAAGCTTCCATATAGTGCACCAGCAGGCCACTGTGCACTATACCTTTCTTACAGAGATATTTACCATCTAACTTAAATACTATAGCAACACCATATAATATTATGGTCATGCCAATGTCCTGTATGAGCATCAATGCTTTAGTAGACATTTGATCTCATGGTCTGAGCACCAGTATTAAAAAATCCTAGAAATATCTTTCGTTCTAATGATAAGTCTTTTACCATCTCTTTCACTGCCTAACCTTGAACTTTGCCATCCAGGCATAAATAAGGATTAGCTCTTCTGTGGATCTATGTACAAGCAGGGTTGATAAGCTGTTCTACCGAGAGTCGTTAAATTGATGATAACAGCTGTGTCAACTTTCAGCCCCCATTTAGCTGGCTTCTGTCTAAATAATTTTTAAAGGTTATGATAAGAGGTGTCAAACTAAATTAAAATCTCTAAATAAATAGTCAGAGTATTGGTTGTTTTGCTATTTATTTCCTACAGATGATAAATAATGACCGTGAATAAGCAGTCCATGGAAACCACAGTTGTTGCATGTTGCAAGCTGTTTTCACCACTCTGGAATTTTGCTCTCTGGTATGCAGTTACTGAACTAGACAACTGTGAGTTAGACACGATCAATTGACCTGCCCTTTGGCACCTAACAACACACACAGTGTTTAAGGTATGTCTGTTGACTCTAGACACAGTCTGTGCTGTGTTTACAAAAAAAAAACACTCCCCCTCATAATTAAATGTATTATTGTTTTCATTGTATTGTTTGCTGTTAAATTGTCCATTTCAATGGAGTCTCTAAGCAGACTCCTTGAAAGCAGAACACAGACCTAGGAGCAAGTAATTTTCTTACACAACACTGTTACTCACACAGGGCAGTCTGGAAGTAACTATAAAAACAGATTCCAGAAGTATTTTCCCGTTAAAGCAAACAACACGAAAAAGCACCAATTGATAATAGAAAAGCAGCTCCTTACCAGAAAAGCAACACATGTAAACAAAGCCAACGTGAGAGTCCAACTCTTCATGTCAGCCATACTGATTTTTGTTTTCTTTTAAATAATAATACTAAAACAATAAAGATGATTCCAGCCAAGCTGGACACAGCTGGAGTGTTACGACCGACAGAGCCGAAAAGAACAGGGGCGCGAGAGGGGTTAGGAAGCCTAGCGTAGGCGAGAGATGTCCCCTTCTGCCTCCTGTTTCAAACGAGTGCAGGAAGTGTGGAAGATGAGCCTGTAGACACCTAGACACCTGTACCCACCCAGTTTAGCGTCACTTGGGCTTGTGAGCAATCAGATGGATGACGGGGATCATTCATATCTGGCCTGATGCATGGTCCACCAATGAGAGACACTCTGTTGTTGGATGTAATCATTAACCTGCTGGCTGGAACATGATGGATTGTTGGGACCGGTTGACAGACGGTTGTCAAGGGAAACTAACAATGTTGAGCAAAAAGTAACTCCAGCTTCCAGTTAGGAGGAATCAAAATGCGCTTAATTCTGACGTTGTGATGGTTATGATGGTACTGGTGGTGGTATGGCACAGAGACCATTTGTCATCCTCATCCACAGCTTGCCATTTAACTTTTCTATTTGTCAAATCCCCCAGCTTACATTTAGTACTACATTGATAACAAGAGAGAAAAAAACTAAAAAATCCTCCATCAGGAATGACACAAAATATATTTACTTGCTGTTATTCTACAGGTTAGGCTTATCTATGATGTCTGGCTGTAATGTATTAAAAATAGTGAACTGTGAATTATTGACAGGGACTACATTTATTGTTCAGTTACAGTCCTGCACCACTCCATCTTCATTATGGTTATGTTCTTTTGCAGAGGGTTTTGTCCAAAGCGACATACAATCATAACAATAAACATTCATACATTTTTTTTTTAAATAGTCATATAGCCGACATAAAAATACAAATACTAGTGATAGGCTAAAATATTCATTATTAATTATTAACATAATAATAATAATAATAATAATAATAATAATAATAATAATAATAACAATAACAATAACCATAAACAGCTGTGACTGTAAGAAGAAGTAGTTTAAGTAATACGAGTAAGACATGAGGTAAACAAATAAAAAAAAACTTTAAAAAAAACTATTGATAGAACAAAGACAAAATTCGGTAAATCATTCCACCAATAAGGAATCACAGACAGTCACGATATTGTGTTACGTTGGACCAAGGCTACTGCTGTTTGCCTAAATTATCTAGGCCTACCTAGGGGGGAAAAAAAACTTAATTATATTAAGGAGTGCCTTACGCATTTCTTTCTGATTCTGTCCTTTTCTACCTCCAATTAAAAAAAAAAAACTATTATGAACAATAAGAGCAGTATCTATTGCTGATGAGCACCTCTTACCACTATGCCAAGAGATTAAGATCAACTGTTTATCAAGAAGCGTGCATGATTATACACACAATTGCATTACTTGAAACAAGGCTGATTTTATTTTTCTCAGCTGATCTCAGAGTGCAATTTAGATTTAATTGTGAATGATTTTAAAGCTACTTATTTGTTTGTAGTTCACTGGATCGGACTAGTTGAGGGAACAGCGTGTCAAAAGTCAAGTATTGGTTGAGATGAAATCACAGAGTGAAAATCTGATATCAGGAATGAATCAAGGACGCTTACTCTCACCTTGAACATTGGACCATTACCTTAAAGAACCATGTTGATCTGTTTGCTAGGTCATGTAGTATGGTAGACTCTCTGATATGGTACACACTCTGATTCTGATTACAGTATTTCACACTTCACGGTATACAGTAGGCAATGGCTTTCAATGAGAGTTATAAGCTAATGAGAAATTAAATGAATAGAAATAAATCCATTAATCCATTAATATATAACTAATGAGGTTTGCATATTCAGACAGTGTATTAGAAATCTATAAAGCCTCTATTTTATGGTAATGGTTATGGGATTTGCCGCTTTTGTCCAAAGCTACATACAATAACAACAATTCAATAATTACATTTAACAGTAAACAATTTAAAAAGCTGATAAGACTACATTAAGGAGAATAGCAATCACAAACAACAATGTCAATTCAATCAATAGCCTAATGAAAATAAACAAATATACTATAATATACAAACCATAACGCATAAGAAATTCTTAATAAACTTAGTGCATGTTGAACAGATATGCCTTTAGACCCCTCTTGAAAAACCCAAAACTATCACAGGAATGGAGAGCACTGGGCAACTCATTCCACCAACATGTAACCACTGAGGAAAAGAGTCCTGAATTTGACCTATAGCGTTTATGGCTGGTCGACAAAACAGACGCTCATCAGAAGACCGCAGTAGGTGGTTGGGGATCTTAATTACTGAATTAAGATAGCAGGGAGCAGAACCGGTCAGTGTCCTATAGTATTTTGATCCATACCATGCTGGTGTCAAGCGACCTTAGTAGATGGGTCTTCAGTGAGTGGTCAGGTGGGTCCTAAGATGAGTTGTGCACAAGCCTGATGCCCCGACGTGAAGTCGATGTCAGAAATCAAACAGGCATGTGGGCAAGAGTGAGAGAGGAGCTTGTGAAGGACATCCTTGCAGCTGTGATTCGACCATAGATCAAGCCTGTAGAACACTGCTGTACAGAGGATCTACACTGTACAGTGTTGAATCTCATGTAGTATACTGGTGAGATTTTTTCTTTACTATATCTGTAATCTGTTGCTTTTGTCTTGCTCTGGAATCCAATTTCATTTGATTGTTCTATCAATTTATGGATAAGGGTCCTCTGCCGAGTTGGTTAATAGTATGCTTATCTGAGTCTGAGTCTGATGCTTATCTGAGTCTGTTCTTAATTTTCAGATTTGAAAAGAGTGAGATTCAGTTCAGCATGGCCATCCTATTCCAAGACCAGAAGGTATTCTATAGTCTGTACGGGGGGGGGTTATAAGCAAAAATAAATAAAAATAGAATGACACGAGAAGTTACTAAATGGTCAAAACTGTCTAAACTGTCTAAAAGTGCCATTCTATAAGCAAAAATAAATAAAAATAGAATGACACGAGTAGTTACTAAATGGTCAAAACTGTCTAAACTGTCTAAAAGTGCCATTCTGTTTCCTTATCTGGTGCTCTTATCTGGCTTCTGCTGGCTGTGCTCCATTCCTCCCTATCGAGGACTCATCTTTCTCAAGGTTGGTCTTAACTGATTCTGGATGGAGAGCAAAGGCAGTGAGATATCACCTATCATCAGCTCACAGGTTTTAGCAGGGGCTTATAAGCAATAACACATATGATACAGATCTGCTAAGTTCTCAGTGACATTCTCAATCACTCTCTCTTTATGTTTTCAACATTTGTAGGGTGGTGTGGCATTGTCATCGCACAGAGAGTCTTTCAGCACCAAGCTTAATGTTAATTGTATCAATCTCATTCTATGACAAATTTGCCTGTTTTACAGTGTTGTCCCTACTTTTTGTCAACCCTGCCTGACTATAGAATGCTATTCACAACTAGGATATGTTAACCTTTTGAGGATAACTTTTCAAAATAACTTTGTGGTTATAAAGTAGAAAGATAACAAAATGACTGATTCATGAACTTAATTTGGCCATGGAGTTCATGCCTAAACACTGTCAATAATTATATAGTATAATTTTGACCATTAATTCTGTCAGTAACATAAAGGTGGATTTTGTCAAAGAGAAATTGAGGTTGTGAACTGTATCTCTGTAACCATATGTTAGATACATATATTGTCACGACTCACACTTGTGTGACATAAAATCAACTTGCAATAATTTGTATACTTAGGGACCGTTCGGTATTTATGGAATGGACCACCGGAGGAAAATAGGGGAGGGTCATGTCTTTTTATTCTTTGTTGAAGGGAGGGTCACCCAACTTTTTTTAGTCTAGGAGGGAGGGTCACCCAACTTTTGTATTCATGAAAACAGCAAAATTTGTGTCCGAATCCCAGGACATAACGCACTGGACCTCATAATTGGCTCGAGATAATTCCAAAGGGGAAAGATAGGCTATTTAAAACGTAAAAAGTTTAAACAAAGCTTCCCGATCTTTGACATTGCGATCAGTGACTGGCATCGGGTGAACGAAGCTTTTCGAAGTTGAATAGGCTATTAAAAACTATTTGGCCACCTGCAAGCTGGCCTATGATTTCATTGCTGAGTTTGCGGCAAGGTAAGCAAGAAAATGTTTTTTTTTCTGAGTCAGGATATGGCGAGTCAATGTCATTTATTTGTCCAATGTTAGCCTATACAGACCATAGTGCACATCTTATCAATAGTTTGAATGTTGTGTGTGTTGCTCATTGACAAATAGTGCTCAGCACAGTGTTCGCCTTTGTTACACTATTTGGTTTCGTGGTGTAGCCTACCCTATGATAAACGGCTTATATGGCCAAATATGTGACTCAGCTAATATTATAGGCTATACATTTCCCCCTCTTAAAGACAAGCTGGTGTAGCCTATTAGCCTACTATTACAATGCACCGACAGGTACGTGTAAAGTAGGCTATGATTTTATGCACATAAGTGAAAAGGGCCTCTCACCAGTCAAGTTCGCACAGGGCCTCGCACCCCCTTGCGACGGCCCTGCAAGCTCCTCCTAAGACAGCGGGGGGGAAAGTTAAAATACGTGATAAACCCGGAAAAAGTTGACAGGTAGGCTATCCAGGTGATTATTTGTGAAATTGTGTGAAACGACAGCCTTTTCAAGGCATTTCAAGGAAGGAATGGTAGCATGCAAGTTCCCAAATTGACCCAGTACAGAAGGCATCAATAAATTGTTGGTCATGCGTTTTTTCTCAATCACTTTGGAGGGTCATAGAAAAAGTTCTTGCTGGCGAGGGAGGGTCACGTCTTTTTTGACTAACGCTCCCAAAATTCCTCCGGTAGCCCCTTAAATAAATAACGAACAGTCCCTTAAAGGATATTGTTGAGTGTGCTGTTTACATGACTATGTTATCATAGTATCATATATTTCCTGACTGTAAGCCAAGGTTTATACATTGTTTTTGCAACATTTCTTCAGCAATGAGGTGAAAGCACAGGGGTGAATTATACATAGAAATGCATTTGTTTTCTTAATTATTTTTTATGTGTGAAGCATAATCTGATTCTAATTCATTGGGCTATTGAGCAATGTGGTTAATACAGGGGTGTGGTTAATATATGTTTTTTTTTTTTCATTTGCATAAAACACTGTCCTGCAGCTTGCACAATCTGTCTAATATATGGGAAATTACTGTAGAAATACAGTGTTATTTAAGTAAAGTCAAAATTCGATATGCCCTGTCAACTTCTTTCCATATCTAATCAGTGATTCCATCACACTTAGCATTGATGGTTCCAACGTCATCTCCTCCACTCACGTCCACAAACATTGGAATCATCTTGTAACCATCTCCTTCTTATCAACCCCTTCACCAAAACTGCCTTCTTTCACCTCTGCAACATCGCTTGCCTCCTCCCCTCTCTGTCCAGCTGAAACACCCATCCATTCCCTCATCACCTAGATAGATATAGAGATGGAAATATACTTTATTGATCCCCAAGGGGAAATTCAAGGTCCCAGTAACTTAAGACATCACACACAACATCACACACAACATACAGTACATTACATGACTAATAAAGACAGTAAAATATACTAAAGATACTAAATCAAGGATCCACATGAATGTACCCAGGATGTATGAGGTGCTTGCAGTGAAAGGGCAAGGACTGACCCTACTGTATGTTTCTATGTTTCAGTATGCAGTGGTAAGGTGCTCTATGAGGTGTGTGTCATGGTGGTAGTGCAAATAAGTCCAACAGTGCAACGGTGCAGGGATTAAGTTTAGTGACCAGCAATATGGACAATATAAGAGACCCGTATTAAATATGGACAATATAAGAGAAAAATGTAAACATAGTAATATAAGAATTATAGCAGCAGTGCAAGGATAGGTTTGAAGTAATAGGGTATCAGCCACCAGCCATTAGCCTCCAGACTGGAGTACTGCAACAGCATTCTCTACGGACTACCTAAGAAAATTACCAATAAACTTCAATATGTCCAGAGCTCGGCTGCCCAGCCAACACATCACTTATGTCCTCCATAACCTCCACTGGCTCCCAGTCAAACACAGGATTAACTTCAAAATACTTCTCCTCACATACAAAGCTCTCAATAACCTTGTCCCTCCATACATCTCTGGCCCCTTTATCCACTACATTCCCACCCACCGCCTCAGGTTTCACTACCATTGTCATTTCATTTATTTTCATTATAAAATCAATCTCTAGGTATGGTGAAGGACATATGATGATGTGGGGCTTTTTAATTCCATTAATTAATTTATTAAGGCATTACGATCAATTTCCAAAATATGTTTTTTTATTCCTCTTTTTAGTCAACTTAAGCATGGGTGTATTGATGTGCACTATATACAGTATACAGGGATGTAGTGGAGGCTAAACACAAGTAAAAACAGTTTATCCACCTCTGAAATTTTAGAAAAAGAGTTTATCCACCTTTCAAAAGAGTTTACTCACCAATTGCAACTTTTAACATTCAAAAATCACACTGTATTATCCACATTCACAATATGTACACTCATCAACACTCTATTCAATCCATTAAATATTACTGTAATAAACATTAGACAATAACCTCCACCATCATCAAACATGTTCTGAATGCCTTTTTAAAAAATCTGATACCGCATGGCACAGTCCATCTTACCGTGATCACAGAATTCATAGTTTACTCACCGCTTATTTGACCACTACACTTATGTAAAGGCCTTTGGTAATTAAAACAACCCCACAATAGCACAGCCCCTCCACCATAATTCTCATTAGGCATGGGGTTCTTTTCAGTATAGCCATTCTTCTATGTACACCAAACACACCTAAAGTGTTTCTAGCCAAAGAGCGCAATTTTCATTTCATCTGACAATTAATAGACCACACTTCCAGACAAAGTCACTGTACCATTCAGTAACTCCATGCCATTCACATTGGTAATTAAATGACTGGACAGGTGTTTACATGCCCTCTAAATAATCTATTAGCAGTGAGGTCACTTTTTGAAGATTTTTTTGGGGACTTGGTGACCCCAAGATGATACCTTTGTCTGTAACTCTCCAACAGTGGTTCTTGCCCATCTTACCATCCTCCATACTGTAGGGGGGCAAGGTAACCATTTCCAGATAATTACATTAGGGTACTGTATTATGCTGTTATGTATGTATATATTATTATCTTTGACTTTATCTGGTTACCCTTCCCTGTAACTGGAACTGCGACTGGATGTCCTTGGTGATAGCATGGAGTCCAGTGGTTAATATGTTTATTAGGACTGTAGGCTGTATCTCACAGAACCTCTTTTCTGATCCAATGACACTCTCTGACTCATCAATCAGTCACAGAACCTCTGTGTGCTGCGCATTTATATGTGTTTCTAAAAGCTACATGATCACAGGAGGATATCACAGTGATTCATCTAGAATTCAGTGTATGCTGGATCATTTAAGCACTGTAAAAATGTGATTAATAGCCTGGACTTTTATTGCTTCAATCGCCAAACTCAACCTGCTTTTATTTGGACCAGCCTGGCCTTTAGTTAGCCTGGAGATTCCAGACCCTGGTAGATTAAGGGTCTGGCCACGAATAATGTCATGGCCCAACTCGACGGGCGGCACCAAACATGCATTTGAAAATCTCACTGCATGCAATTGGATAACACAATACGACCAACGTTTACTGACTGATTCCGGACTTCGACGCAATTGGATAACACTAACTAACTGATCTAATGATGTGTATTGCATGTGACTTAGTGACTTACAGAGACCAATTGCAGGGACAGTCGGTGGGGCCTTAAGCAGTCGAAAGATTTGATCATTCATTATAACCCACAGTGTAATATAACTCAGATTAGCAAGAATTACACCAAGCAGTCAGTGTCCTTGATAACTTGTTTTTGGTTGGGTCAACCTGTTCCTCTTATCAGTTTTATGATCTCATTGCTGGCTCATTCATACAGTCTCCCATCTACACACACACACACACACACACACACACACACACCCTTGATAGAGCATTGGTAGCACAAATGTCAAGACACACACCCAGTCACCCACCTGTGCCTGACAGTGGCTGCCAGAGGGAAGTACCAGGGCTGCATGTCATGCCGCTATCTGGCGGCGCTCACCTTTACCTCCTCTTCCACCCTTATCTCCCGTTCCACCATCATGCCAATCAGAGGCATGATAGCTGTTGATGTTGTTTTTTATTCAGCTCCTTTCCTTCGTCCTTGGCCCACTTGGCCCACGTGCAGGCAGTCGATTACTGAGTGATTAGATCAGGCAGGCAAATTAACAAGTGAAAGGATAGAAAGAAGGAATAACTGTCGCAGCACTTCACAAGCTACAGTATTCATCCCCTTGGATATTTCCACTTTTATTTGGTCTTTTTTACAATCATTTACAGAAATTCCCTCTTTAATGTCAAAGTGAATGCAATATCATATTACATATCATCTTACATATTATATTACACTGAAAATGAAATGATATATGGTTGACTAATGATTCAAATAAAATATCAGTTCTAGTTTTATCAGTTCAGCGCCAGGGCGTTACTGTGTCTTCAAGATGAAGATAAATTTATGAAATTGTCCTGGGGTTGACACTCCTGAACCTTTGAATTTATACTCTTCAGTAAATGTGCAATGTGCAAAATGTGCAAATTTATACTCTTAAGTAAATGTGCAATTTCTGCACACTTTCAGTCAGAGAATAGGGCCCACAGTATGCCTATAACACGCATGCATGATCTGTTCCCTCACTTATTATCATCTGCATGAAAACATTTAACTCACAAGGGAAATGGACATGGCCATACTGTAGGTTACCCGAAACTACATTTTGTGTGGACATCATAGTGTTAAAGACAGAGATTTAGGCCTATCCAAATAGATTTCCAGCTTAGTGCATTAGCTGAGTGGAGGCAGTAGAGGCAGTGGTTCTCAAACTGCCATGATCAAAGACGCTTGAGTGGGTAAGAGCCAGGTGTGTTTGGTGTATTATTAAGTATTATTTATGATGATTTACACAGCGGTCAGATTTTGTAAAGGTCTTCAAGGGAAATTCTTGCTTTTCATAAATGGTGTATTTTTTCTCACGAAAGCATAGAATCACTGACTAACAACACAACTAACTAGCTACGATGGGAGGGAAACGGGGGGACAAACACTACCGTTTTGAAAGTTGAGGGAGACACGCCCCCCCCCCCCGTCCACCCCCCCCGTCCACCCCCAAATAATGCCCCTGCTCAGTGCTGTGCTTGACACTGTGGATTATAAAATAGTATAGTATAAGTATATATACTCTTTTGATCCCGTGATGGAAATTTGGTCTCTGCATTTATCCCAATTTGTGAATTAGTGAAACACAATCAGCACACAGTGAACACACAGTGAGGTGAAGCACACACTAATCCCGACGCAGTGAGCTGCCTGCTACAGCAGCGCTCTGGGAGCAGTGAGGGATTAGGTGCCTTGGCACTTCAGCTGTTCCTACTGGTCGGGGTTTGAACCGGCAACCCTATGGTTACAAGTCCGAAGCGCTAACCAGTAGGAATTAAGGTCCTTAATTCTTTCAGATTTTATAGACAAGGCAATGTTTCCATTGTCACCATTGTCAGTTATGAATCTAATGGAGTGGTTATGACATGTGGAATCCCCCAGGGATCAGTTCTCGGGCCTACTCTGCTCATGCTGCATTTAGGTCTAATTCTACATAAGAACAACATTGATTCTCATAGTTATGTGGATGATACAGATATGTCATTCTTATCTTCAACCAATGTTCTCAATTTTCAGAGTAAATGAATAATTGGATGAGCCATTTTATTCAGTTAAATAAAGACAAAACAGAGGTTATTGTGTTTACAAAGAGACGATAATTAAGTCTAACAACTAGAATAAGTAGAAACAACAGAAGTTGTATGAAAGGACTTTTCATTGAAGGTACACAGATTGATAATACATTTAGACAATGTCTGAATGGGATGAAAAAGAAAATAAACAGCTAAAAGTGAAATGAAATTAGAAAGAAGAAACATCTGACAAAAACAGAAGTCAGTGAGAATGTAATAAACAAACAGGATTAAAAGTGATATATGAGTAAAGCAATAACATAAAACAAGAGAACAGAAAGTTAAAAGTTAACCAAATGAAAGCAATAATAAAGTCAGATTTCCCTTTTACCTGCTATACTATATCAAAGCAATCACCAAAACAGAATTTCCTTTGGACATTTTGTCGTGGTATTTACAGATCTTAAGTGTGTAGAGCTTGTTGTGTTGCATGCTTGTTTGGTGTTGGGTTTGCTGTCTCTCACCTGGGGGTCTCCTGAGCTGGGTGTTCCGTGGTTCTATTCAATCTCCCGATTCTCATCATCTCATCAGCGGCCACTTCTGGTTTGGGACAAATCGGTGAAAACAAACATATGCGCTATATATCAAGAGCAAATGACAATACCACAGTGTTGAGAATACTGAAGAGAATCAGCCAGTATCCTCTGCAGTACCCTCCATTTTTACATGATACTTTGACTGTATCATACTAACTTGTACTAAATGTGAGTTATTTGTATAAATACATTCCTCTTTGTCAACTGTCAACTGTCAGGAACCATACACTTAATCACCATCAAACGTGTATTTAAAATGCTCGTTATAACTTGGTTTTGTACCAGCATACATGTTTACAATGTTTTGCTTATAATCACACTAACCTTCTCTTCATTATAATGTCTAAGAGCACTTGGAAGTGCTGTTAAAAAAAGCCATAACGTTTTGCAGTATTTTGCATCTTTCCCTATTGCTTTTGTTCTCTGCTAGCTGGAAGTGAGACTCAAATGAGTTATAATGGCCTGCTGTTGAACAACAGTTCTGTTTTATGAGAGCTGTAGAGTCCAGTCGAGTCGGGCAGGGTGGGACTGTGGACCAGGGCTGGCCCAGTTTCAAGAAAGGTTATTGGCCTGGAGGTCATTGCATTGCCTGTCTAAGCTACGGATCTTGTGAGGTAGGGGGTTGAGCAGCAGAGATAGTCACCAGGACAAGATAGATCCAGTACGAAGAAAAATATTTATCTAAAGCTGCTCATAAGCACTATTTATAGTGACAGTGACAATTTTACAGATCTGAAATGAAGTGAATGTTAATCAAAGCAGAATGATAGCACTGTGGCATTGCTGACATGAGTATGTGTGTCAGAACATCACTTAAGAAGTGAGAGAAGAACATCACTTCAGAAGATGTAGTAAAGCCGTTGTGCTATAGATTTAGATAGATAGATATAGAAAGCTGTTTGCTATCCCAGTATGAACAGAGACAAAGAGACAGACAGAAAGAGAGAAAGGGAGAGAAATTATGTGCATATGTTCAATATATGTTCAGATGTATATTATTTTTTAATGCTATTACTTTATGTACAAAAAGCCGTTTCCGTAAAGCACTGAATTTGAGTTTGAGAGAGAGAGAGAATTCAGAGAGAGATGAAAGAGAATGTTTGATGAAGCTGGTTACAGACATGATGAAATGCCCATCATGCCACAGTGCTGCATGAAACAGAGAGGGTTATGGTGCTCTGAAGCTTGCCTACTTCACACTCTGTTTGTCCTCTATAGGCACCCATAGACGTGAGGACTGGTGAATAGGATACAGGACTGGTTAGAATCAGAGGGCCCCCTTCAGCAAACACCCATCAGCCGAGATAACAACTGTACCAGCAGCCCCTCCTTCTCCCTGACAGGTGATCTGATACACAATCTACTTAGGGTTGTGTGTGTGTGTGTGTGTGTGTGTGTGTGTGTGTGTGTGTCTGTGTGTGTGTGTGTATGTGTGTGTGCACATGTGTTTTATCTACACAAAGGTTAGTTGCCACAGTAAAAATTGTAATGCAGAGGAAGATTATGCGTATCACTGGTCCCTTCCATTCAAAGATTTATGGTCTGCCTGTTTCATCACAAAATGATGGTTGTACTGTATCTATCTTTAAAAAAAAAAGAAAAAAAACCTTGAATTTCCCCTTGGGGATCAATAAAGTATCTATCTACAGTATCTATATCTATCTATCTATCTCAGTCATTCATACATTTTTAAACTGCTAACAAAAAGTGATTTTTAATGTTTTTGCCATAATAAAAAAAAAATAACCAGCCAAACTGAATTAAGCGAACAATAATCTATTTCCTTTACTTCCATTTATTGTGTTATGTTTCTAAAGGTAATGTCCAGAGTGGGCTACAAATATTTCCCTCTACTGAAACTCAAACACCAGGGCGGTTACATGTATGTGTCCACAGCGATACCTTGGTCATGCTGCCCAGTCTGGGGATCAGTGACCCTAATCGCATGGCAGTCGACCAACTTCTGCAAGCATTTAGTCGTAGCCCTTTTTTTTTAATCCCTCTTGATGAAAACAAACCAGTGTCGCCATGAGGTAGCCTACTACACCAATCAATTTCACAACAAGAGGGAAAGAAAGAGAGAGAGAGAGAGAGAGCAAGAGAGAGAGGGAGAGAGAGAGAAAACAGCATTGAAAAAAAGAAGAAGAGCAGACAACAGTAGAAGACAAGAAAAGAAAGCAAAGGACGGATGTTGGATCTAATGGGTCTAATGGGTCTAATGAGTCTCTTACTCTCAGTGTTCTACCAGTGACTCAAAACTTTTTCAGTTGGCATTTACATGTCCACATGACTAACTGTGGTTAATGATTAATATTAAAACAACTAGATGTACCGCAGAACGGTACAAAATATGACCGCCGCCCAGTCCAGCACATTTTTTCCACAAAAATAAGTCACGCTTAAAGGCATATATGATTCAAACTGTCTCACTGCATTGCATTATGCACACTCAATTCTCACTGGTATCTGCTAGACAACAAGTAACAAAACATGATTAGTTCATAGATTTCACATGTAAAATACATTTTATACAACCCCATCCCCATCTTGCCTGTTCATAATTCTAAAAAAATTCTTGAATTGTGTGCATGTGTGCGTGTACATGTTTATGTTTATGTGTGTGTGGGTGGGTGTGTGTGTGTGTGTGTGTGTGTGTGTGTGTGTGCGTGTGCTTGTGTGTGCCTGTGTATGTGCCTGTGTGTGTGCATGTGCAGGCATGCGTACATACAGCATGTCTACTGTGTGAGTATGTGTCATACGTATGATTACTGTGAATGTATGCGTGTGCGTGTGTATCTGTTTATGCACATGTGTACAGTAACATAAATTAATTTATTGTGTGGCCCCCCATGAACGGAATTCCACGAAACTTGGGCGTGCATTCAGAGGGTTTCATAATGATCCTACACTTCCAATTTCGTGCAGTTTTGACCATGTTAGGTCACAGATACCTGCGATTACAACACCTCATTTTTACTTTTTTGTTTTTAACTAGGTGGCGCTATACATGAAATGAGTGGTTATGGAATGGGTTGACATGGCCCCTTAAGATCAACATACAAAAAAAAGGTGGTTCTCGAGATATTCACAGTAAACTGTGTCTGCCCTACCCTCCTTTCGTGGGGTCCAGTACAGCGGGGGGGCTACAGATCAAAACGAAAAACGATGGTTCCGTCCTATCCATGTGGGGTTACATGCCCACCAAGTTTCGTGTACGGTCACTAAATGTACACATAAATTATTTTATTTTAAGGCCCCCCATGAACTAAAGTTCACAAAACTTGGCATGCATTCGGAGGGTGTCATAATGATCCTATACTTTCAATTTCATGCAGTTTTGACCATGTCAGCCAGAGATATTGTGATGAAAACCCCTAATTTTTTGCTGTGCGGCGGTCATAATTATGCAATCGTGAAGCTTATTTAAAAAATATATCAACCACCAAATGCATGCAAGGAATCTCTCCCCCCCTCTCTCTTTTTGTTTTTAAAGTGTTATGAAGTATAAGGTGTTTTATGTATGAATATTTATGTAAATTTGTACAGTGTTGGTTTTGTATGAGGTGAGTCATGATTCCATGGTTTGAGGACTGATCTGTCTCTGTCTCTGTCTCTCAATTTTCAATTCAATTCAAAAAGCTTTATTGCATTGACAATATTCGTAAAGAAAGTTTTGCGAAAGTATACAATATCTACAACTCATCAAAACATAAAATACTGTAGCTACTTTTCTCAACCACAATCAAAATAAATCTCAAGGACCAAATATTTTTTGAGTTGCTATGGCTAATTTTTTTCACTCTGGACTATTTTCACCCTGGTACAAATAATGTACGCTATTTCCATCACTGTATAATTAGAAGTGGATGCTATTCGTACCCTGGTGTTTACATAGTAATGTGTGCTATTTACACCCTGGTGTATGAACTAACTAATTGTTGCAACCAAAACTTCCATGCAGAGACGTTGGTACATGCACTTATACTTCTACTTATCTCTGCCAAAACACTATACATGGGAATCGAATCCCATACTCCCACGTACTAAACCATTACGCTAACCACTTAGCTAGCTGCTTTCATATCCTGTAGGGATATTGCAGGCAAACTTATAGTTCATAGGCCTGAGCGTCATAATCACAAAATTTCCGTTAACTAACAAACTGATGGTTGTATATATGCATTGACTGAACAAAGATTATGAAAATAAAACACAACTTTTTCACCAGAAAATTCATCAGAACAGGTATTAGTGCTGAAACCTTTAAGAATTCTTCACTTTCTGCTGACAAAAAAATGAATGTCCACCATGTTTTTTTTTTGTGTGAGCACAACATATTTGTTGTCACGCATCATAAAGGGTGCGAATAGCCCAGCTGTGTGGCCAAGGCTAATTGTACAAGGGGTGCAAATAGTCACTCCGAAAAAATTTACAATCGTTTGTATACAACACATGTAAAACAGACAAAATAAAAGAGAGATGGTGTATCAGACTGGGGGAAGAATTGCATCCACTCTTTCTCTCTCTTTCTCTTTATATTTTTGTGTCTATCTGTCTGTCATAGAAATCACACAGGTTTGCCAAATGTCCTGACACACAATACTTATATTTTCCACACCCCAGACCTCTGAGTGTTCATTCTGAACTTTCTCTAATGACATAGAAATAAACATCCCACTCACTGCTTTAATACCAAACCACTCACACAATTTCAAAGATTGAATCATCAAACACAGACACACTGACTCCACAAACAACAGTGAGAAACAATCCAGATGTCCCTGAGTTCATTATGAGACTGCCTAAGTTACCGTAATTTCCCAACTATTAGCCGCGGTTTATACATTGATTTTGCAAAATTTCTCCAGCTATGACGTTAATACACGGGGGCAGTTAATATGCTATTTAATATGACAGTCCTGCGGTTTATACACAATGCGGCTAATACACAGGAAATGACTGTGCTTGTCCTTTGGTTTGGATCCTCATCACGCCATACTGTACCACACACACATTTGCTCCATATGCATGGGTGTGTGTTTCTTATCGCATCACTAGGATCCCAGCTATCAGAATGGCACTGTAAGGCCACTGATAACTCTGGTGAAGATGATAGCTGAGGGCAGTGTGATTATGAAAAGCATTTCATAACTCAGCTACACTTATGGTTGACAGAAGTCATCACACATGAATTACTTTAATCACAGGATCTCCACAAGGTGGCATTCTCCACCATTTTTACCTTGTACTGTATAAACCAATGTAGCAATAACTGTCAAAACGAATAGCCATGAGAGAAAATGCTTCATGCTGTCTACAGTACCATAAAAGTGGTTCAGGACTATTGAACCACTTTAACAAGTATTGACTGTTATTTTCATTTTGTGCACATGACCTTGTTTAACTAAATGAAGCCAACACTTAGGATTAACCGAGCAGTCATTGGATTTTTTTCCACCCTGGTGGTCCCACGCCTTAGAGTGGGGGGTCTCTTCTTTCCGATAGACGTCAGGTAGGCAGGTGCCAGAAAGGGCTGGGGGTTAGGTGGGTGAAATCTGGATTATGGTGTGCTTTTCAATGATGTCATGCAACTGGGTGAGTAGGCAGCCCACAGCGGAAGGAACCCCTGCCACCTCGCACATGCTCACAACGTACAGTGTGTCACAATGAAGAGTGTTTCCGAGAGTGACTTCACCGTTAAACCCCCTCATGTTCTTTTTCATCTGCCTTTGTTCTTTGTCACACGGCTAGTGGTTGTTCCTCAGGAAGCACAGAAGGAGAGTCAGAGGCGTACAACACGTCTGTGTCTCACTCGTGTCTCTGCCTACCTGTCTCTCTGTGTGTGTGTGTGTGTGTGTGTGTGTGTGTGTGCCATCTTACAACTTTTACATTGCTCATCACATAGCACACACATACAGTACACACATACAGTGCTCTCTCTCTCTCTCTCTCTCTCTCTCTGACACACACACACACACAGGCACACACACACCTCACACACACACACACACACACACACACACATACACACAGACCTGTGTGCTTGTATCCCAGCTGTCACCTTTTTTGGTTTGGTCTGAACTGACAACAAACATCTGTTCTGATATATTTTAAACAGACAGAACTAATCAAACATAAGCAAAGATAAAAACAAACAATACATTAAAAAATATATACAAATTACTCACTACCCCTATCTCCACCTCTCTGTCTCTTCCTCCCTCCTTCCCTCTCTCTCTCTCTCTCTCTCTCTCTCTCTCTCTCTCTCTCTCTCTCTCTCTCCCTCTCTCTCTCTCTCACTCTCTCTCTCTTGCCCCCTGGCCCCCACAGTGCACGAAGGGAACTCAAGTGATGACAAATCGCAGGCGGTGACCCCCCGTAGGAGCGGCAGCATAGGGGCGGCAGGATGACAAATATGGATCTCAGTCTTTAAAAAAAAGCCAGATGAGTCAGCCGCGTCCGTGGGCTGGTGGCTATTCTCTCATGCCGTGCACCTGTGCTTTTATCAGGGACGTCGCTGGCGGCGACTGCTTTGGCCGAAATAACTCTTTAGGATGAGCACACATTAGTCATAATGTTGTGGTTGTGGTGGTGTTTGAGTGTTTGCTGGTGAGGGGGTGGGGTGTTTGTTTGGCAGAAGAGTGCTGGTGTCTTAGACAGACAATTGTGCATGACTACACACACAGCAGGGGGTTTAGAAGAGGGTGTTTCAAAGGAGATAAAAAAAAACATACAAAGACGGTAGTAATCTGAGCTTGTAGTCATGTCGGTTTATACCATACAATATTAGGAAAACTGGACTATTGAGATGGATTGTTAGCTGGTCTGCCTGCTGTGTAATGAGACCATTTATATTGCAGATGATTCAGAATGCAGCAGCTTGTCTGGTTTTTAAGCAGCCACAGAAGACACATGTAATTCCTCTGTTAGTTACTCTTCATTAGTCTCCTATAGCAGCCAGAATTATATTCAAATCCCTCACTCTGGCCTGTAGGATGTCTGCCAAATACAATAAACATAAACATAGATAGAGAGATAGAGAGAGTGTGTGGGGGGGGGGTAGAATTTACCAGGGAAAGTGAAAAGAAAAAAAGTATAAGAGTTCACACACACACACACACACACACACACACACAGCCAAATTAAGGTGATAAATATTGTATATAAAGCCACAAGTGATTATGATAGTTATAGGGTACCGAAGCCATGACGTAGCGTTGTCAAGGCAGCGATTTCACTGGATCTAAACAAATCAATCTACTATTAGAAATCACCATAGTGGTGGCTTTCTTAATATATTTCAATCATTTTACAACGTTTCTAAGACGTTAGTATATATTTTTTACACTGTAGGAATCAAATATTACAACATATATTCATACCAACACAATCAAATTAGTGACTACAGAGTTTTATTATAGCATGGGTTTCCTCCGTAAAAGAGACCTGCATGTAACTTCACAGCATGCGATTAAAATCCTTAAATTCACGGACGTGTTTTGGCTCTATTTTTTTTGGCAAAAAACGTCCCTCTTAACAGCCGCCAGTCTTTGAGAAGACGTGAAATGTCCACTGGAATTTTGTTTCTTACTATTACACCTGTCAGGGAATCCGTGTTATGTCTAAGCTGCTGCCTAGCAGGTAAAGCACGTTTAAATGGCTATAGCCTACATTTAAAACAATTTATTAGCTTGAAATGATGCCACATGTCTACATTCAATGCTATTTAAGCCACTTCGAAAGTTTGTTTAGATCCAGTGATTCTGCCGTCATGGAAACGCTACGTCACACTTCGGGACTCTATAGTCAAGTCAAGTCAACTTTATTTCTATAGCACATTTAAAAACAACTGAGTTGAACCAAAGTGCTTAAATAGGAGCACAGCATCACTGTCCAATAGTAACACATCACTGATCACACTGCCCAATAGGAGCACAGCATCACTGATCCCACTGCCCAATAGGAGCACAGCATCACTGATCCCACTGCCCAATAGGAGCACAGCATCACTGTCCAATAGTACCATATGGAACCATGTACTTACTGTAGTAGAACTGCTGCATTATGACATCAGATTATAGATAACATTCTGTGTCCTGTCACCAGTTGTTTTTTTTCCCTGGGCTCTGAGACCAGCATGTTCAAATTCAGTCCTCCCATCTTGTTGTTGCTGCTATATTCATCTCCTGTGGTGCAGACTTGCCTGCAGTGTGACCGAGTGGTGGTCTATATCCATGAGGATTTCCTAGTGAGCCAAAAAGACCTCACCATTCAAGAGCAGAAGGACTTACAAAACATCATTGACCATGGCTATGTCACTTTTCAAGAAGCCAGCAAGCAATACCATGGGGTCATTGGTATGTATTTTGTCATACTGTTGAAAACATGGAAAGTCATTATTTGAACCCTGGGGACACATTAACTGAGTTCAGCCGCTTTAGATGTTTACCTCGTCAGTATTCTGCACAGCCTCTCACAGCAGCCCAGAGGAAAGAGAAATTCAAAATAAGAGTCCTTAGGAGTCCTTACATGATTGAGCTCAATTTAACATCAATATAAGGTTATGACCACTTTCTGGAATTGTTTTATTTCACCTTCTGAGAAATAGCCTTTTCTCAACCCAAGTCTCTTTCTCTTTTTTTTGTCTTCTCTCTCTCACACCATACTGATCTTAGATCTAATTTTGGTGTTCCTTATTTCTCCTGAAGGGGGGTTTAAGACAAAGAGATCAGGAGATCAGAGTGCAGTCATCTCCAGATAACATCTGGTTTATTTCTGTAAGACAAAAAAAAAAAAAAGTCCATCTGGGAGTGCCCGTGACTTTTGACCTGTGACATCCCTCCCTTTCAGACCCCACCACACTGTACCGAGCCCGCACTGAGTACCACAGTGAGTTTGACCGCTACTGGCAAGACAAACGAGGAGGTGAGACCACACAAACTGGATGTTGTTGAGGGCAGTTTGTGATATTTTACTGTCCTGGCTTACTTACAATAGCAAATAAATGTAGGAGGTAAAAAAAAACAACAAAAAAAAAACAAAAAAACATACATATTCACATGTGTAGTAACTTGTGTCAGAGATTAAAGCTGTCATTCGTTTGTACTGAATAAAACTCATATCGTCTTGGTTTGTATAGAAATGGATATTAAGTGACACATACACGCAAGACGGCGGAAATATGGGAGCGGCGGTAATAGGGGGAGTTCCGAAAATACTTGAAGAACTGATATATTTGTAGAAATCATAGCCTCTATACTCAGACTAACAACCTCTTTGTTTAAATTCGACAACACTGTGTGCGCAGAGACAAGGCCAAATATGACTCATGACATGAGTCATCGATATCATACATGCTGTGATGTAATATATATATTTTCTCTTAGGTTTATATAATAATATTTCTTACTTCCCCATGCAAAGATAACATTCATACAGAGATGATGACGATCTTGGCGAAAGGGAAGATGATTCTTGAGAAACATTTGGAGAGTTTCGTTCAGAAGGGTAAGAGAGAGAAAGAGGAGGGAGGGGTAGAAGTAGTTGGTGGAATGTTGCCTATACTAGTGTTCTGCATTCCTGCGATAGCTTTGGGTCTTTGAAGAGGGCCCTAAAGACTTATCTGTTGGGCCTACACCTAATTGCTTAATTTTTAGAGTTATGGTTTGTATATTTATGGTTTCTGTGTTTTTTTTTTTTCCGTTATACATTATTGATATTTGTTAGTGTTTTACTGGATTCCTTCTAGCTCCAGTTCCTCATCATGTCTCTGTGTAAGGTTGAGTCATACCGTTCAGTGCCTTGTGGTGTGTATCATAATAGAAAAGGATATAAGTGTTGTAAGCTGCGGCCTCCCATAGCGGATGCATGAATTATGAGGGAGCGTTATACAGTGTGCACCATGCATCATGCATCATAATGAGTGAGAATCCGAAGAGAACTGGTGACGGATGTGAACGCCTGACTGACTCTCTCTCTCTCTCTCTCTCTCTCTCTCTCTCTCTCTCTCACTGTCTCTTTCTTTTTTTTGTTCCATCAGGTCTCTGTCCGAACAAATGCGGTAAGATGAGATGTAATCCTTTTCCTCTGATCTCTCCACCCACACACACACACACACACACACACACAAGCACGCACACACACACACACTCATACAGAGGCCCATATGAATGCATACACACACACACACACACACACACACACACACACACACACACACGCACACACACACACACATGCACACACACGCACACTCATACAGAGGCCCATATGAATGCATGCACACACACACACACACACACACACACACACACACACACACACACACACACACACACACACATGCACATACAGACAGATTACAGTAATATATCCTGTGATGTAACTCTGATGCTGAATTTATTTCTGTAGGTGATATTTTACTGTGTGTGTGTGTGTGTGTGTGTGTGTTCATACAGGTTTGTTGTATCAGATTGTTATGAACTGTGACTCATGCAAATATGAGCAACGTACCTGCCCATCAGCCACACCTCCTAAAGACTGTGGTGGTAAGACACACAAATACATAATGCAGCTATAGAAACAAAACCCATCCCACCCCACCCCTAACACACACACACACACACACACACACACACACACACACACACACACACACACACACACACATACATACACAAACACACACACACACATACACCTACACACATACACACACACACATACATACACAAACACACACACACATACACACACATACACACACACACACACACACACACACACACACACACACACACACACACACACACACGGCTCTCTGTGTCTTAGACCACCATTTGGAGGCTGAGGAGGGGGATGAGGTGGTGCTGGACTGTTTCCTGTCCTGGCACAGCCTGGTCACTGGGCACAAGGACTACCACTACTCCTGGAGACCCGGCCTACAGAACGTGAGTCCTCACACAACTGATAAGGTTACACTTTACGTGGATGGTCCGTCTATAAGAACATACTGATACAGGTTTGTTGAAATTCAGGTTCAGCCTTTTAAAATTGTTGAACAGTTACTTTTACAATTTCACCACCTTAAACCAAACCCAATCCATACCCCATATCATTAACCATAATCATAAAATGTGTGTTAACAGTGTCAACAGATTTTCTTCTAAGCATTTGTAAATCATCTCTAGAAGACCATGACATTAAAGTGAACACACCAGCAACCACAAGAACTAAGAAAACAACACAGAGAATATACAATAGAAACAGTTTGCACTTTGTGATTTATCATAAACTTCTTCCTTTTGTTTTGAAATGGACTTCTGCTAACATTACAGTAAACAGTTTCCTGTTGTTTTATAGGTGACGCCTGGAGATGAGTTTCAGGTCCTGGTGGTGACGCCTGACTCAAACATAATCCTTAACCAGCTGGTGGTGGCTGAGCAGGGTGTGTACCTATGCCTCCTACAGGACAACAACGGTACTGTCTACTCCCGCACTTCCTTTACTCTCACAGGTGAGATGCTTCCCTCACACATAAACACGTGATTATTCACATATGTCAGATGGCACAACTAAAACAGCTTGGGTCCAGCTAAACTCATCATCACAGGCTGCCAGGCCTACACCTTGGGCCCACTCATCCTAATAATCCTTTCAGGTTATACTTGATTATAGATTATACCACAGATTAAATAATTGAAGTTAAAATGCTCTTGGTTAGTTAAATGAGGTTCCTCAGTTGATACAGACTGACATTAGTTCAGTCAGGAAAATAATGATAAACATTGGCCTACTGGTCAGACAAGGAGATGAAAGAGACCATACAGTGAGTCAGATAAGCCGTGACAAATATAAATGTGCCTCTTCTTGATTTCTCTGTTCTTGTGTTCCTTTCTGAGAAAAAATGATGTTCCTCTGTCTCTGCCTTCGCTGTCTGGCTGCCACCAAAAATAAATAAATAAAAACTTGAATTTCCCCTTGGGGATCAATAAAGTATCTATCTATCTATCTTTCAATCTACCAACATGAGTTGTTTCCTCTGTTGGCAGCCATGTCGTTTTTAAGCCTCACTGTTAACACTAGACTTTTCGTGGGCGTGATTGTTGACTGTGTCACACTACAGCACCCATTCTCTTCTTGGGCAGACGCTGGAATTTTGAATGCGACAAAATTGTGGGAAAATTGGACTGATGCTGCTTTCGAGATGTCTCGTAAATCATCTTACACTCACCCGTACAACATGTAACAATAGGCGTGTTCGACTTGAGGCAGATCTGTGCAGATCTGACTTGATGTGATGCATGCTGGGTTGAACACAATGCATACTGGGATGGACGCAATGCTTGCTGGTTAGAAATTCTGGGACTTACCACCGTGACACCATGTCACATGACCTTAAAATATCGCGGGAGTCTTAGCCTGCAGACAGATCTTGCAGTTGCCTTCCACGAGCTGCACAAGCTAAAACACGCCCTCATGACGTCAGTTCAATGACGTGATAGGGCCATCATGGCGATTTTGACGGGAGTCTCATGGTGCTTCCTTATGTTGGAATATGCGAAAATAAACAGAAATTGAAGGGATACCTTCTTATACGTGATTTCTTCAACAATGGTAGGCTAGCCTACTGAAAACGTTTGGATATTCTGTTATTTTCTGCTGTTGGCCAAATAGATAGACACACATATAGAGGAAACACTTGATATTGAATTTAGGGTAGAGTGGGGGAAAACGCCCCCCTTAAGGAATATGTGATATTTCTGTGAAACAAAAAGCTAAATATGTGTAGAATTGCTATCTTAGTTTTGAGGGACAATGTCATGAATTATAAACCAAATATGAAAATTGTCCAGAGTTAACAGTTAATTAGTATTTCAAAAAAAAAAAAAAAAATTGAGCAAAAGGGGCGTTTTGCCCCTGCGGTGGGGTAAAACGACCCCCAAGGGTGCGGTAAAATGCCCCCACCCAGTCAAAGCAATGCCCCTCATACATTAATAGCAAAACCAAAAGTAAACAACTAAAGTAAACACAATATATTATGGAGCAATAAAATATAATCAATAAATTGATTACAAGCTACTGTATTTGATCAATATATTGACAATAGCCAACTCTGTTTTAGTGACTGCTGAAAATTAGAACACTTGCCTAAAAATCCATTTTTCTTTTGTTTTCTTGAAGTACAGAGCATGCATCCATTTTATGGTGGGTACTTGTACATCACCATTGTCAACATAGTGCATAGAAATATAGGAGGGGGGGCGTTTTACCCCAAGGGGTGTTTTCCTCCACTCTACCCTATGTGCTACAATGCAGGCCTGTTAACTGTATGACAACAGTGGTTTATTTAAAATACATCATAAGAATTTATTTCGTCAGTCATCATGCTCATTTTAATGAGTAAGAATGAAAGTTCTGCTGTATTTATTGCAAACAAAATTCCGCGATATCTCCCGCGATGTCTCCCGCAAGTCACGTCAGGCAGACTGTAGCCTGTCTGTCCGGGATGAGCTGCCCTCTGTTGTAGCTCCTCCCGGCTAGCCTCTGAAGATCACGTGTACGTAGGTAAAGTGGGCGTGCCTGCCCAAAATGCCGCAAGAAAGCTGGGTAATTTACACTTTCCAACTCGGGCGGCGGATTTACGAGACATTTACGAGACATCTCGAAAGCAGCATGAGACTGTGGTGGAGTCAGGCGTAGCAAAGACCGTGCAGGTTCTCTGTGTACAGTCACACAGTTGATAGCTGTGTTTATTCCGCTTGGTAATTCCCAAAGCGTCTGTTTCTGTATTTTCCCAGAACATGTATGTTACAGCCTGGGTGTCCATCATGCCTGGCTCATTCAGCCGTCCCATTATTCTTCTCCTTGGCATTGGTTGTTTTAAATGGCGGGTGTAGCTATTTCTGGGAGCGGGTGTTAGATGCATGTTAGACTGTTATCCTTATGCTATCCTTGCATCCGGTGTTTTTATTTGGAGTGTTGTTTGTAGGATTCTGCGCCATTCTCACTCAATGCAAATGTCCATCTTCATCCTCCATTTCCAGACATTATCTCTCTTTCTTTCTCTCTCTTTCATTCTCTTTTCCCCCTCTCTCTTTTCTCCCTTCCTCCCTCTTCATCTCTCTCTTCCTCACTCCTTTCCTCCCTCTTCATCTCTCTCTCCCTCACTCCTTTCCTCCCTCTTCATCTCTCTCTCCCTCTCTCTCTCAGTGTCCACACTTCCCCTGACCACCCCTCGGCCGATCATGACCCTTCCCTCGGTGCCGAAGCGTCGTGATGGCGTGATGCTGTACCCAGACACGCTCCTCATCATCCTGGGTCTCCTCTCCGCCCTCAGCCTGGCCGCTAGCCTCACACTGCTCATCGCCCTCAGGTGAAACAAAAAAAAACAGACAGATACATAGATGTTATGTTGTTGTTGTTGTTGTTGTGGTGTAGTAATTGCATTAATTGTCTTTTTGACCAAACCATGTTGTTACAGTTGCACGTTGTGAATAATTGTGCTAAAATTATATTTTTAATATTAGTTATAAACTAGATGTACCGCATAGCGGTACAAAATATGACCGCCGCTCAGTCCTGTACATCCGTTCCGCGAAAATAAATCACACTTCAATTTGTCTCCATATTTTACTCCATCCCCCACTCTTGAAACTTTTGTGTATGCTTGTTTGGCATGCCTGAGTGTGTGTGTGCGGCTGCACAGAGAGTAGCCTACTGGTGCTGAAAAGGTGAATAGATTGTAGAATAGCCAAAGAAGATGTAGCATTGTTATAAAACCTTTAAAATCTCTAAACAATCACAAGTAGGGCAGTTCATCACAGTTCATCCATTGCAACTGGATTGATGAAAGGTCACTTACACCTGTAGGCTACATTGTATTTGGGAAAAGCAAAAGGTATCAGCATAATGTTTTTTTTATTTATTTATTTATTTATAAACAAAAACATCTCTGTCAGTTCCGTGCTGTTTTCAACAGCTATCAAAAACAAAGGTCATTTTTGGATGGATGGATTTTTTGTGAATGTTTCTTCTTCTACATAAGATTTTAGTCATCTTTAGTTCATGTAATACTTTATTGTCAATGCACAAATTAAGTAACAGTAGTCTGAAACGTTATTGTTAATGCACAAATTAAGTAACAGTAGTCTGAAACGAAATGATGTTTTACATCTAGTGGTGCAAATAACTGACATGTCCAAATGGGCCTTGTCAGTTAGACTGTCGCTAGACTGTTCATACACATTTTAACGGGCCAAAGTTGAAGAGCTGTTGTCCGTTATTGTTCGTGCAAATATAGGCTGATTCATGTTCCCTTGCATTGTGTAACTGAGGTCCATGGCTAGTCTGGCTTTCACCAGACCAACCTCAATCTTTTAAGAAATCAAAAAATAAATAGCGGGCAGATCAGGCTGGGTTCACCAAGCCTAGTCCATAGGCACCCGATATTGTTCACGCTCTGGCTATTCTAAATGCAAAAATGCATCAGGGAGTTATGACAAAACTGTAACTAACACACTAGATCGTAATAGAAAGCTGTTAGCTTCCCTAAGCTACAGGTAGGCTTATAAGGTAGGCCTATTTACAACATAAATTGTCAATAGGCTATGCTGGCGACACAAATAAATTCTCCTTTTGAAACCAATGGCTGTTGTAATAAATTGTAATAAAATTCACGCAGCTCCATGAGTCAAGGAAAGCCCGAATGAAGTAGCCACTTCTAAATGGGACCCACTACACAGTAGCTTAAGGTGTGTTGCTAAAGCAGCCATAATGAAATGAAGGTGTCATTGTTTGGATACTTCACACACACGTGCTTTTTAAATTTCACAGACTACAACTACCAAGCTGGAATCAAAGCACATCGATTCCCCTCTCACACCCTGCACGCACTTAAAACAAAATAAACAGGCGTCTCAGTCTCACGCATGTATAGGCAAAACTGTATCAGACCGGTGTAACGTTGGTAAATCTTCCATTGCACAGAATGATTTTTGTAGCACATGCAACAAATGACAGTCGAAAGATACAATTACAGTGCTGCTATCAATTTGCTTGGTATAACCGCATTTATAGTTTTCTACAAATGCAATCAATCAAATTGGCCTCCATCATCACTCAACCAACGCTAACGGTAACATTACCTAGGTCCTTATTGATATTATAAGATTAACGTACCTGCAGTAAAAACCAAGCATGTCCGATAAACATCCTCAGATTTATTTCGGCTTCAAGAAGAAATGGGAATTACATTTCATGTGAACATCATCCTATCCTTATTAGACGTTCTCTGCGGTAAACTATAGTCCTTGTAGGAAGCGTCCATTGTTATTCCAACCCACGTTTAACTTCCAACAAAATTACGTCTCACTGCAACGATGCGCCATCTAGTAGACAAACGACTACTTATCGCCAATACTGGAAATGCAGCCATGATGATGATGATGAATATATATTTTGGCTTTCTTTTAATCCTACTGAATTTGTAATTATGTATCGGCCGTTCTAATACCGATAGTATGTGGGTGCCTGTGTGTGTGTGCATGTGTATATGTGTGCACCGCCATCTACAGCCCAATGAGTGTACAGTCACTAAATGTACACATAATCTATTTTTTTTAAGACCCCCCCATGGATGAAATTCTACGAAACTTGGCATAACCCCAGAGAATGCCAGGTCAATCATACAAATAAAATTTGGTGCAGTTCTGAACATCTTAACTGAAGATAGGGGCGATTAAAGCAGAATAATATTGCATTTCCATTTTTTACCGGGGGGTGCAAATCACAAATGAGTGATTATGGGCCAGATTGATGTGGGCCCTTGAGACCAACATACCATAAAAGATTCTTCATCCTCGGTGCCACGGTTCAGGTAGTTATTTAGGAAAAACTGCTTTTTTTGCGGTTCGGGGGGCCCAGCACGGGGGGGGGGAGTGGACCCCGGGGACGAAACGAAATTTTTCTGTAAAAGTCTAGTGGGGCTACATACCCACCAAATTTCATGTGTCCCGGTGGTTCGGTGTCCCGGGTATCGTTGACCAAAAATTCAGGAAGTAGATGACGGAAAAAAAAAAAAAAAACTTTGACAATCCCTATATGACCGCTTCGCTAGCGGCGGTCATAATAATGACTAACTTCTTTATAATTTTGAATAAAGGCATCTTCAGTATATTTAAACTGTAACTAAACTATGACCTACAGTAACTAAAACAGAAACAGGTAGGCTACACTATCTCCATGGACAGAGAGAGAGAGAAAGAAAGATTGAAAGAAAGAGAGATAGAAAGAGAGAGAGAGAGAGAGAGAGAGAGAGAGAGAGAGAGAGAGAGAGATGGAGAGAGTCAGCCAGAGCTGACTTCACATCCAGTTGTCACTAGTTCTCTTCAGATTTTTGCTCAGTAAGTATAATAATGGTGGTATACTGTAAGAAAGAGAAAGAGAAATAGGCAAAACAGATGGCGTCAGTGAGGGAAATGAAGAAGCAGAGGTAATTTAATACCTGCCGCAGCCGCAAGCCAGTGTACGTTCGAAGCAATCAGGCAAATGTAAAGGGGATGGTGTGTGTGTCACGTGTGTGGGTGGTGGTGTGACAGAGACGGCACAAGCAGTGTGGGACTACACTGCGCTATGCTTGCGATTTACTGAGCAGCCAACAGTTCTCTGGAAAGCAGTCGTTTCTCAGAAGAGCTCTTCAGGTTTTTCCACCCGGTCCTGCTGCTTATACTCTGGCTGTGGCTGCTGCTGGCTGGACACACAGCCCTGCAAGTGAAATATGTGATGCTATAAAACCCTCACTACTCATCCCGAGGCCAAGGCACTCGAGGCATACTAGAGAAATAGAGAAAAGATATTAATGAGTCTTGACTATGAATAATTCTTGTGGAAATTCATAATAAGTAAACAGGGTGGGAATGTTTTTGTTGTTGTTGTAGGTTTTCTGTTTAATTTGTAGGTCAGCCAGAACACACGTCTGGAGAGGCACTTCAGAGAAATTAATACAAAGACACTGGGATGGATCAGTAAACACAACACAGAAAAGACACTTTAATTCAAGCCAATTTGGCGTCAGATGGAAATATCCACCTGGAGGGTATTCCATCAACCTTGCTAAAAGCCAAACCTGGCTTATTTCGATAAGTCTTGCTAATTTTAGTGAGAATTCCTTTCCATTAATGAGGTTAACATGAATCCCAGCTTGGTAACTATGGGAATTTATGCCACAGAACTAACCTGCTCCGTAGCAGGTTAACTTTCAAGCTAAATTAAGCTGTGTTGCAAAAAAAAACAATCAGTCGGAAAACGACTCCAAAAAGATGGTTCCGTCAACCTGTGCTTTCGTCACCTGTAGCCTACAACTTCAAAAATAGAAGTAGGCCTAGAAATGTTTTTTTCCGACAGTGGACAGTGGTGGTGTAACCTTTCTTTTACTGTCTATGGGTTAACGTGCAGAGAGACGGCATACCAAAGCATTTACATTCTTGCGTGTTCACAGGTTCGCTTCCCAAACGAAGTATTAAGGCTACATAGCTTATCACCTTGATAATTGCATTTTTAGTTATAGGCTACTCTTATGTCTTATGAAAGACATATGTCTACTGTTGATAAAGAGTCATGCACATTTGGTAGGCTGTTCAGTGACAGTAATATGCTTTGCCAGTGGGCTATATTATATCTGATGCAAGCCAAATGATAATTCTGTAGCCTGTAGGCCTATATAGGCAGCTAATAATTAAAACTGCTTCATGTGTCAACGATTGTTCATGAATGTCAAATCAACTGTGTGCTACACAGATTAAATACTAGGCAAAAATGACAAATTGTAAGCCATTACATTTCAGATAATTATATTTCAAACACGTTGGGACTTATGGGAGACAATAGGCTATTATGTTGATAATAATTTATTTTATGACCACCTACACCTAGACAATAATTTGGAGTGAATTCTTTTAATCTAAGAACGTAGGCTATAGATAGTTTTGAATATATGTCAAAGTTGTTTTTGAGTTTATACTATTTATTCATTCACTCGTTTTGTTCAAGAATAGACTGTAGTCTATGTGTTCAAGAGTGAAGCCAATCAAACTCGAAATTGATTTCAAACCATTAGCATTATTGTTTTAAATATATGCTTTCATTATTCTCCAATTTCTGTAGGCAATCTATTTTTTTCTCTCGATGTTAAATTTGATGACTTTCGATGAAAATCCTGTAGATGGCGCTTGCCAAATCGAACAGAAATCGTCTAGTATTGTCTTAATTTTACGACATATATCCTCTTTTCGTCAATCTTCTGTTTTGGTCTACTGTTCTACCTCGTGCACGAGCAGAGATGAAGCTGAACTATACCTCGCTTGAATAAACGAGGCAAAGATTCCGCTAACTTAAGTTAATGGAACGGCTTCAGCCCCAAGTGAAAGTCTACGCTAGTTTAAGCCAGGCTATTTCTCTTAAGCACCGCCTTCATTAGTGAGGTTGATGGAATACCCCCCTGGACCCAGAAGCGCATTAGTCACAGCCCAAAAAGTATATGAGTGGGTGGACAGAAGGCTCTGCATTCATAGCCAACAAGCGATTCCAGGAAGAGTATTTTGTCTGGGGCACAACCTCGGCTTACCCTGTCTGGGCTCTTAGGGCATATTCATATCTTTGTAAATACACTTTTTAAAGACATAGAACACAGAGATACCCATGTGCATCACATCAAACTATTCAGGACCCACCTCTGTAATGAGGCACCTATTTGACACAACACTGTGAAAAGACAGCCTGGGTGAACCCAGACGAACCTGTTTGCAAATTTGTTTTGCAGGTCAGTCCGGATGCTTTTCCCATTGAAGCCGATTTCCGAAATGACCAAAAACCTAGAACCAATCATGACCACTTGTCTGGCATAGGGCAGGTTTTATATCATGACCGACGGACAGAGGAGTACAGTTAGCAGTGCTGTTCACAACCAGATTTGAGAATGGTCTGGTGACAGGCTAGTGAAAAGATATCATTTAGCCCTAGAGCTGAACAAATGATTTTAGAAACTTGGTTAAAGGGAAACTCCTGATAGTCTGGGACCAACACAACACACATCAATTGCTTCAGTTTCGAGTAAGTATAGACCCTACAGTAGTAAGAATAAGTATAAACCTTTGATAGACTTGAGTAGGAAGAGACCCTTTGGTTTTTGTTAGACCGGAGTTTCTATTAAGCAGGCACAGCGGCCATGATGATAATACTATTTATCCATCCACCAACCCACATGGCCCTGAGGGGGCAGTGACCAACGACATGGCCATGTTTACAGACAACATGGAGAGAGAAGACATCATCCATTTAGATGCATAAAGATAGGTTTTTTTATACCACAATCAGAAACCTTCAGAACTGGCCACACCCAGTTCCCTATAAGGCAAATTTATTGTCCAGGCAAAACAAAATTGTGTTATCTTGGGTGTCACATACATTGCTGTACACATCATAATTTCTGTAAAGATGTTTGTCCCATTTTTGTCACTCTTTCTGCCATGGCCAGACCCTTTGCTGTGTCCAGCAATACTTCTCATCTGAGCCTCAGAAGAGCCTTTACAAGTCTAATCCCACCACAGATCTGCCCACAGTACTGCACAGATCCTTTGTTGCAAAGCGGGCTTCTTCATGCGTGTGTTATGGCTGCATCTCTCCAATCAACTGAGCATGTTGCATTGAAAGGAGACACTTGCACTTACAGCCGGAGTCCTGATGGGGGTGGTGAAGGTTCTCACCACTGGGCATGCAAATCAGTGGACAATGGACAGTCATCTTTGTTTGTGGTCCCTGTCAGTCTTAACGTTGTTTTGAACTGTGGACAGCAACAATAACACAGAACATTTATATAGCACTTCATTTAGGCACCCAAAGCTCTTTACAGTGAAGGGGGCAAACCTCACCTCAGGCATCATGTGTAGCACCCATCTGGGTGACGCTCGGCATTCGGGATTCTGTACCAGGACCCTCACCACACACGAGCTTGATGTGAGCTTGATGTGCAGAGTGATTTGTAAACCTAAATGAACTTGCAGATGAACATGGATTGAACATTTCATTATATTGCTTATTGCTGTAAGTCGCTTTGGATAAACACGTAAATGTATATACTGTAGCATAATAAGGATACCACATATGGTTATGCTTATGGCTATGGTTACGCTTTTGTCCAAAGCGACATACAGTACAAATACAAAACAATACTGTATAATACTTAAATTTAACAGGGAACAAATTAAGATGTTGGTCAGACTGTAAGGAGAATAGCAATAATAAACAACAATGTCAATTAAATCAATAGCCTAATGAAATAAACTATGGAAATGAGGGAAAATAAAAAAAATAGCAGTAATAAACAATAATCAATAATGTCCATTCAATCAATAATATAATAACAATAACATGGTAAGACATGTCTCATGTCCCACATATCCCACGGATACCATGTATCCCTGTGGCACACTGTAGCAGTTAGAATAATAATAAATTATGAGAACCACTGAAAAATACTCCCATATAATCCTACCTGTGTCGTCATACACACACCGTTGCGTCTAGCTATACCCCTACACCCTACCTCCCAAAGCAGCGCGATTTAGAGATCACATCTAATGGCTGATCGTGTCTGAATGACGTCAGTGCAGCGCACACTACAAGCATTGGCCGCGTGTCTGCTCTGCATACTAACCAGGCTGGCTACTGCGCGGTCCGTGACATGAGAAGTGGCTGTGCATTAAGAAGCGCCCAGAAGACTGACTATAGACCCTTTCAAGAGAGTTCCATTATCAGCATCATAGTTGGCCCCACAAGGCTTCCGTTTTAACATTCCATATGTTATCTTAATGCAGAGGAAGTAGATTGGGAACCAAATAGAACGTTCAAGCATTGTTTTTGTTTTTATTGTTGAAAGGGTCTATTGGCTACTGCATGGCCCGTGACATGATAAGTGGCTGTGCATTAAGAAGCGCACATGCACGAGACTGACCATTACTACTCCGCTTTCTCCCTCCGGAATGAATGAACTGACCGGTCCTTTGTTTTTTTGGTATGCAAGAATGTCTACATGTACTGTAGGTGTAGTTCCACATGCAAGTATTTCTTTTAAGTAGGCAAATGTGGCCACAGTATCAAAAGCTAGAACCAACCTTTCTGTGCTCCGTCACATGGGTGTTTTTTTTTTTTTTTTCACATAGACTGATTGGGCAGGGTCCAAGTTTGATTATTTTCTGTGCCAGACCTGTGTTCATATGAATGTTGGCATTACTCAAACCAGCCCAGCAGGCTAACAAGAGAAGAGTCAAGCTCCTTCAGCTCCTGCATCTGCTCGAGACTCGGAGTCTTCCAAATCTATGCTGAGCACACAGACACTTTCCCCAGAAGATACATTAATAATGAATGTGTTGTAGACAAACTCCAAGAGAATGTCCCAGTAGTGTACTTATGCTAAACGCATTGACTAAATACTTATTTTGCATCAAATACTGCTTAGCATTTCAGTTTATGTCAAAGCCAAAGCACTCACTCGGATTAAGAAGAGCTTCATTGTGGGGTTTTGTTTTCACTACCTCCAGTTTCATTTTATCCCTTGGAATAAAAAAAAAATATATATATATATTTTTTATATACATTATCCTCCCCCACACCCCTAACCCACAGCTTAAATATACAGTTTCAGCAACTCTGAATACCACAGAAGTGTCATGTATTAATAAATGTATTCTATTTTTCAAAAAGGTTTTTACTGTAGCGAACCTGTATGGCCAGGAAAAACAATCAATTTAATGATTAATGATGACTGAATTTATTAAAGAAATTAGTTTGCAGTATTTATCCACATGTAGTCTTTGAAATATTATAAAAACTCACTGCCTCGAGTAAGGGACGGGTACAGATTAGACTTAATCAGTCTCCACCACAAAACAATCCCTGCTTTATAAAGTTAATGAGAATCATGAATGAGAAAGCGTAATGAGAATCATGTGATTTTGTGTTCAACTCCCACTGATGTTCTGTGTCCTTGTCTAACTCTAAGTCTGCTGAGTAAAATGTTTCTCTCACTTGGTACTTGTTACACTGTTACATAAGAACATCTGTAAAAAGGAAAACATTAAACTGAAAAAAAAAACCAACAACAAAAAAACAAAAACAAATACATGGGCCATTTTTCTAGCACTGGCTGTTGTAATAGATCAAAATATGGAAAATAAAATATGGTATAAATGTGTGTTGAGAGAGAGAGAGAGAGAGAGAGAGAGAGGAAAAAACAGTGGTTGCTTGACCTTTAGTCATATCCTTTTTTTATTTTCAAAGAAGCCGTTACAGCAGTGGTGAGAGAGTGAGCTTTTTAATCAGCGTCATATTGTTCTCTCTCTCCCCACAGCCGCATGATGCTGAGGCGACAGAGTCACCGGAAGGAGAAGTGGAGGAGTGGAGTGGAGGAAGAGGAGGAGGAGGAGGAAGAGAGGTGTGAGATGATGACACCGCCAGAGATAGCATTGAGTGAGAGACAGATAGAGAGGAGATAAAGTTATTCTCGTACGACTTCTCTTCAACGTTGTATTTTCTTGCAGTGTCATAAGTACAACACAAAGGGCCACACTGTGTCAGAACTGTTCTTAAATTCAGTAGATTGAACTGAGTTTAGCTACATAATTTCGAGCAGTGCAAGTCTTCTACCATAGAATGCCTCTGACTTAATGTTGTAAATGTCAACCGGGTTGTAGCCAGAGTTAGAGATGTGGTCTGATTGGGTTGATAATTGGTTTGTGCTTTTTCTCGTTACACAAAATGATCTGATCAATGTGTGTTTGTGTGTGTGTGTGTGTGTGTGTGTGTGTGTGTGTGTTTGTGTGTGTGTGTGTGTCTGTCATGCCTCTGAGGCAGCTCCCATCACAGACATTGTTTGGTGCACAAAAAATTAGTCTCAAGCTCTGAAATCGAACCATTTCATTCAGGAATTATATAGAGACAGACAGAGAGAAAAAGCCAACACAAACACAACAGTGAGGGCATGCTTTCATGAATGAACAGTGGGCTGGTGCAGACACGTGTGTGAGAGGGAGGGAGAAGATCAATCTCGTGGATTACAACGTTTTTCGAGAATTAATATTCCGCATGCCGACTCGCTAATCCGGGATTATCCACTCTCGAGAGGCGAGGTCGACCCGGCAGTGACCATGGGAACCAGATAAACCACTCTACTGTTTATTTTGGTAAAGATCCCGGTTTTTTTTCACAGAAAAAGGGGGGAAAGTAATCAGACAAGTCAGAAGAAGCTGACCAAAGTCTCCAGTCTTATCCTGTGGCCCTGAGGTGCTGGCCCACCACAGTCGAGCCTGTCAGCAAACTGCAGGGGTAAATTTAGGGGTCATTTTGGCTGGCGTGTTTTTAGAAGGACCTCGTAACAGGAAGTGTGCAATTTCAATATGCACAGAGCAGCACTGGGGCACAGGAAATACAGACACCCCCCCCCCCCCCACACACACACACACACACACACAATTACAAACTTCACATCCTCAGAAATGGGGTTTTAACTTAACCAAACACACACACACACACATACACACAGACACACACACACAGACACACACAGCCACAGTGTTATTTTTACTTTTGCTCTAATTTGTCTAATTCCCTCCTCTATGTTGAGTCACCATTGGCCAGCCGGCTAGGAGAGCTGTGGATAAACCCAAACCTGCCCCTGACCTGGCAGATCCAATTCACACACTGCTGTTAAGAGGGCCTTTTTTGTGTCACTGGCACTCTAGGTATCTAGTGCCTTACGTGGCCAATACCAAGAACAACATCACATCCGTGACAGAGGACACACTGTGCTCATTGCGTGTAGGAGTTGTCATGGGTCACAATCACAGTCATGGACCACTGGTGGGTGACTGATGAATGTCGCATGATTGATTTGTATTTAGAATGATACCATTCTTACGATGTTTGATTTGTATTTAGAATAATACCATTCTTACGATGTTTGATTTGTATTTGGAATATTCACCTCTTACAGTGCTTGTATATATGTTCGACTGTAAGAGTTCATCCATAGGCAGGGACAGAAGGTTCTATAACAGCTGAAGTCATATACAGCACTCAGCCTGGCTTCATGCAGTACTTCCTCTGAAACATCCCACGTCATTTGGAACAGCAACAACAAAACAATACCCAAGCATCGTGTGAGTTGTGGGAGAGGGAGTGATTGTATCTCAACAATGACTTTAGCGACAAAGTTTCAAAACTCATGCACTGAAAAGTCTAAAAATGGTATCGGATGTGTCTCATGTAACATTTGTGATGTTTTCATTTATCTCGTGGCACAAGGACATGTTAAGTTACATTAACAAAAAACACAAGAAGGAAACAGGGACTTTGGTCAGTGCATACACCTTGTAGTTTGATGTGTTTATACTTTTTTGGGGTGTACAAAAAGTATTACATCCAAATATTTGATCTATTTATATTGACACTAATATTATTATAAATAATAATAATATTAGTGCCAAACAGCATCACTACTTTTCACCTTTTTACATAAAACGGTTTCTAACTCAAAATGCATCTGCTGTCTGTGTGTCTTGTAAGGGTTAAGGTGTAGGTACATTTTATTTTGATAACTATCTATTCTTTATACTATAACTATAACTTTTTAAAATTCCTAAATAGGTGTTTGTATTTTTTTTTTTTTTGTTGTGGAATGTAAGATGATTGACATATTTGGTCACTGTAGCAACATCAGCATGTTTTCCCTTGCATCAGTGACACCTATGCAGGAAACTACCCTGCTGCACACTTCCTGTTTCTCCAAACCACAAACTACACCTCAGTTGTCACATGAGCTGCTGTAGTGGCATACACAACTGTAAGTGTGCACAAACATGTATACACATGCACGTATACACATTCACATACACATGCACGTATACACATTCACATACACACACGTATACACATGCACATATACCCACGTATACACATGCATATACACACACATATACACATGCACATATAAACACATATACACATGTTTACACATACACATGTATGCCTTAAAAGTAATGGTCACACCCGGAAGATAACTATTGACAACTATTTTGCTTTTTGTACATCTATTAGGCTGCAATACCACCAATCACTGTTTATTTTTTCTACCAAATGGTTCAGATGTAAATAAATGGTAGAAGTGAAGGTTGTGAAAAAGTGAAGGAATATGGCGCAGATTAGTCTTATTTATACTGAAAAAGGTGATAAAGATGGGACAAGGAAAAATAACAGCATCACCAACACGCTAATCACGAGAGAGGCTAGCCCAGATTTTTAATGGCTAAGGTCTAAAACTCAAAGGACAAGTCAAAACTATTCAGTGGTATGGATGTGAATCAGTCATGAACTGCAGTTTAAGTTAACATGAACTGCATCATAAAACAGCAAATGATCATAACCGTTTTGACATCACTTGGTTGAGCACATTTTCTCTGCAAATGAATTGATGTGTGTTATATGACATCCTGATGTGACATATGACACAACAATATTATATTGTATATTATTGTATATTGTATATATTGTGTTTTATAATTTATATTGTATAATACAGTATTTTGCACAAATAAAACTATTTGGCTCAGAAAACCTGACAGACACTATTCCACATGTATGACTCAATTTGTAAATGTACTTATTGAAATGATTGCTAAAATGCTGAATGAATGATTGAATGAATGAATGAATGCTGAAATGACATGGCATTCAAAGTGGTTTAATATCTGTTTTTTAACAGGATATGACATGACAAATGGTTGAGCTGACTATTACTGTAATATGAAATACTGAAAACTCAAATTGAGTCAACTCTTATCTGATCTAGAACAACTAGTTTCAGGTCAAATAAAGGCTAGCTTTAGATTAATTTGAGGTTGATAATTTTATGAGCTGTATATAAGAGTAGCTGGATACGTTGGCTTGTTGAGGAAATGCAATCTTTTTATGGAGTATTAATTGAGTACATTTTAATATTCTACTGTAGGTACAGTACGACAAAAAATCCACTTTTGGAACTTTTCCGACACCTCTACAGAATCGAAGCAGTTAGCCATAGAGCTATTAGCGCCCAAATAAAGGATTGCAAAGCGAGAGAGAGAGAGTGAGAGAGAGAGAGAGAGAGAGAGAGAGAGAGAAAGGAAGAGGGAGAGAGAGAAAGGAAGAGGGAGATAGAAAGAGAAAGAGAGAGGGAGAGAGAAGGGGAGACCCAGGTTGTCAAGAGAGGTGCGAGAAGCTGCTTCCGATTAGATTTTCAGCACAGTCTGACTACACTGTAACAACTAACCTTTTTAGGAAATGTGTTAAGGGCTGTTGCACTTCCCCGTCTACCTGTGTTAGTTTCTATGCTGGATGAATGCACACTGCACACTAAACAGGTGAGATGAGTATCTACCTGTGTTAGTTTCTATGCTGGATGAATGCACACTGCACACTAAACAGGTGAGATGAGTATCTACCTGTGTTAGTTTCTATGCTGGATGAATGCACACTGCACACTAAACAGGTGAGATGAGTATCTACCTGTGTTAGTTTCTATGCTGGATGAATGCACACTGCACACTAAACAGGTGAGATGAGTATCTACTCTGTGTTGTCTTGAACATAGGACTTGCAAGAAATATCCATTGTTAACACCATTCTTAATTCTTAGTGTTTCAAATAACCTTTGTCCTTGGCTTACGAGCCTGTGTTTTGTTGAAACATAGAAAAGCTGACACAGTCGTAATCCCCCATTTTGAAACACTGTTGCTCATGATATGAACATTTCCAGAGAAGTGTCCGTAAGTAGCGAAAAAAGTGCACAGTACAGTAAGTAAACAAAGAAGCAGAATGGAGAATGTGAAACTCACTGTACGACTGACAAGGTGCCACACAGCCACATGTAATCATACATATAGACATACAACACTGTACATACATACAGTACAGTAACTGCATATAATAGCTGAGAAGCTTTTTTTACGTTGTATGAGTGTATGAATGAGTTGTATTGCATAAATGTTTGACATTGTATCATTGTGACATTGTATGAACAAAGACACTGACAATGAAAGCGGGGGTGAGTGGCGAGTGAGTGAATGAGTGGGTGAGTGGCTGTGTGTGGGGGCAATGGAGAGGGAGAGAAAGAGAGAGATAAGCAGACCACATCCAGGCTGGTGAGAGACGGGTGGGAGACGACGCAGAGAGTGGGTGGGTGAGTGTGTGGGAGTGATGAGGGGAGTAGGTGGGAAGAGCCAGAGGGCCAGAGAGGAAGAGCTTCCTCCTGTAGGAGGGTAGGGGATTTTTCTTTCTTTCTTTTTTCTCTTTTTGTGTGTGGTCATGTGAGGGGCGGCTGAAATGGTCACGGTTTGACTTTGCCATCGTGCGTGTGTCATCCATGGGCGGATAGAGGCCATTGAGTGCACTGTGGTGTAGAGGCACATGATTACGCATTCGTGAAAAAAACAAACAAACAAAAAAAAAAACAATACTGGGTAGTCCCAGACTAGTCATCACACTTTTCTTAAAACTCCACAGTCTGGGACACTGTGAATTCATTTCCAACCAGTTTGCAACGTTTCAATCTGAAACAACAAACAAACACATCATATAGAGCCAAATGGGGGAAAGAAGGGACGTCTGGTAGCTAAAACTCTTTGAATCAACTGTTAACAGTCTGCAAGTGTGCCTTGGGTTGTGTTATGCATGGCTTCATAACACTGTTTGTCATTCAACTAATCAGCCAGTGGCCCGTCGAGCCCCCGTCACAACCTCTGTTGTGCAGGCTTACAGTATTAATCATGTATGAATTAGATCATGGTTTATTCCTGACTTGTATTGCCGGGGGTCTTGGGGAGGAAACAGTTCCCTCTCATTATTGATGTGACTATACAAAAAGAGCGGGTGTGCTATGAGGCAATGGTTCAAAAATATTTAAAAGGTTACGCTTTGAAAGTAAAACTATGACATTCCACATTGTCAGAGGACCTTTAGATCAGATTAACAAATTACTTGAGGGACCAGGACAATGACAGAAAGAGAGAGAGAACAATAAGAAGAAAAAGGCATAAATAATTGTCAAGGATATACTGTACGCAGGAGTAGGAGAGACAGTGATGGAAAAAAACAGAGAGAGAGAGAGAGAGTAGGGGAAAGCGGAGGTTTGTGAATGTGACCTCAGATTAGAGATTGCTGTTTAAGATTACCAAACCCCACAGCACTGGATAATACCTAGCCTAATCCAACACATTCCAAGCTCTGTTTTTCTCTGGACCCAATATATCCCTCTGTCTTTCTGTCTATCCATGTTTCTCTCTCTCTCTCTCTCTCTCTCTCTCTCTCTGTGACTTTTACTTGCTTCTACCAACATGACAACTGCCCTGTTTTCCAAATGTACCGTTGCACTGGGAACACAGGGAGGTCTTTGTCAAGCGGGTGTGTACGTGCCGGTGTGCATGCGGTGAGCAGGATAGGCACTGCCCTGCAAAATCGATGCCTCTGTGGCCTAGTTAGGCGACAATAGTGGCTAAAATGGAGTGACATTGTGGCTGACAGCAGGGCACTCCACTGGCTCAGTTTGATTGAACTAATGAATGCACTGATTTCAGCAGCAGGAGGGGGATCAATAGCTGCCGCTTAGCTTCGGCTCACTGGCAGAGGCCATTGGGGAAGCTGTGTCTGCAGACTGCAGCAGGGATATCCCTATTGTGTGGCAGTTACTACTCAGCCGTTTATTTGGATATCCCATGTGAGCGAGTTAGCAAGGGGTTGCATGCAATGTGTGTAGTTGGGCCTCTGTTCAGCTGCTGCCCACACAATAGTAACATTAGATGTGGTTTGGCTGCCTTGTCTACTGATGGTATGGTCTGCGCGGTCAGGTCTTGTTTGCATCTATTCTTTGTCGTCTCATATTTCAGCTCTCCCTCTCTCTCACACAGTGACTTGACATTTAGGGGATTTAGCTGTGAGCAGTGGAAAACACCCTTATTGATACCATTCATAAAGCTTTTTCAATGAACCCGCATATTTAGATTTGCTGCAATGCTACATTGTGTGAATGTGTGTGTGTACTGCCTGTGGTGCTGCCTGTGGGTGCCTGTCACGTCATCCTGCCAAAAAACACGGGGGTTACCCCCACTACCACGTGCCAATAGGAAAATAAGGATGTTCACGTCAAAAGCCAAATTAGGTATGCCGGCGCAAGCATTTTGTCCATATATGGTGTTCCGGCTGTGACGCAGTTTCCTTATGTGGAAAAATGAGGCGGGACGGTGTCAGCTCTCTCAGTACAAATACCTCCAACCCCGCCTCTCTAGTGGAATCACAGCTGTTGACATTGAGGGACAATAGAAAACTGACGTCTGTTTGAATACTCTAAATAGTGAAATTCAATTATGAAATTTCAAAAATAGCCTAAGCACATTGAAATAATCCTCAAGTGTTTATCTTCACTGAAACGTCTGGCGTATTTTCAGTATTCTATTCAAGTACTGAATCTTTACTTTTTGTCCAAATAGAAGTTGTTCAAGCGCGCTTCATTCTTCAGTAGTCTACACTTAAAATCAAAAGACATATACAAACTAAAACCAATCATGGGTAATAGCGATTTTTTGGAGATATCAGCGAGTGAGCTAGTGCACATCCTTGGGACCCCAGCGGAGTTGTTCACCTCTGGCGGCTGTGTGGTGTTGGACTGCAGACCTTTCCTCGCCTATTCAAGGGCTCACATTCACGAGTCTCGCAACGTTAACTGGAACTCAATGCTCAGACGGAGATCCAAAAGTGCGGCGGTGAGCCTAGAATGGCTTGTGCCTGACAAGTCGTTGCTGGGTCGGCTGCGCAACGGAGATTTCTCGCCAGTTGTGGTGTTGGATGAAGGCAGTAGATCGGTGTCCGAGTTGAAGAGTGAGAGTCTGGCGAGTTTGCTCCTCAGTGCGCTTCAGTCAGAGGTCCAAGA
>NC_055964.1:28134029-28136529 GCF_018492685.1 Alosa sapidissima | reverse complement strand
GAGTGGTTTTGCCATTTGTGTGTAGAGTTTTGCAAAAAAAGCCATAGTTACAAAAAATGTGTTTAAGCATTCAGAAAAAACTGTATTACGCTTCCGCAATGGGAGTCTATGGCAGCCCATAGAACCGTCTGGTGAAAAGTTGTGAAATTTGGCACACTGATTAGGGACAGTCCCATGATTAATGTCACCAAGTTTCATGATGGCACCTCAAGCACTCTAGTGCCACCAACAGGCCAAAGTTGGACGTGCGTTCACGCACGTAACTTTTGACCCGTATGGCCGATTGTCAAAAATGAGGTATCGTTGGAATCCTTGGACCAAGCCGAGTTCAACGTCAATTTCCGCTATGATGGATTTTCCGCCATTTTGGATTTCATCAAAAACACACCAAATTTTACACAGATCATCTTCAGACCAAGCCTCACAAAAGTTATCAGTTTTCATCTTCGGAAGTATTACCGTTCGCCCGTAACAGCCAATCAAAATTTGCGGCGAAGCCACAAAACAGGAAGTGAGCTCATATCTCAGCAACCCTTGCATGTATCAAAGCCAAACTTGGTGCATGGACTCAGGACCCAATCAGGGGGACGCTCAAGAAATCTGGTGACCTTTGACCTCTAGGGGGCGCTGTAATTAAGAAACATGCCTTTTGGCCTGTAGCTGCTGTTGTGCTTAGAATTAAAACGCACTAGTGGTGTCTGGTAATACTGTTGGAAGTCCTTAGGCCGACCCAAGCCAACTTGTGATGTCATCGTAATTGATTCGGCCACCATATTGGATTTAATCAAAAACATGAATAAGTATTCGCATGTCACAAGTTTCAGCTGATCCTCACCAAAATTGGCAGAAACCATCTTCAGACCATGCCTTATCAGTGTATTTTTTTCTGGAACAATTGACAGAAGCGTTCGCCTGTAACAGCCAATCGAAATTTGCGGCGAAGCCGCCAAACAGGAAGTGAGCACATATCTCAGCAACGCTTTCATGTATCAAAACCAAACTTAGTACATGGTCCTCAGGACCCACCAGGAGGACGCTCAATAAATTTGGTGACCTTTGACCTCTAGGGGGCTCTGTAATTGGCAAAAATGTATTTTGGCCTGTAGTTGCTGCATTATTCTGCAATGGAGGTCAATGGCAGCCCATAGAACCGTCTGGTTCATCCTGATGATGCACAAATAATTTGGTGACCTTTGACCTCTATGGGGGCATTGAAATCACAGCAAGCATGATAATATTTCAATCGATCTTTTATTTTTGATGTGAAACTGATGACAGCGAGTTCCATCCAGTTAATTCTAAAGCGTGCGTGCAAGAGTGGGGCAGGGTGGGACGGGCACGGGCGATTGCGGCGGTGGGCTGGCTGGGTGAGGGGGCGGCGACACTCAGCCCTGGTTCAGCCCCACAAAATCAGTTATGTTTTGATGTGAAACTTGACCTTGTAACTCAGCCAATCTTGGGTTGTATGGCATGGAACTTGCTGTGACTGCTTAAGGCTATATGTCTGATGCAACGGCATTGACTTACATGGCAAATCTGGCCTGCTGAACTGGCCTGCTTGGCCCCCTCATTGCTGCTTGCAGCTATATTATTTAGTTTGAACTTTGTGTGGGAGGCGTGTAGTGCTTGTATGTGTATGTCTCTGGGTGTGTGTTGTGTGTGTGTCTGTGTGTGTGTGTGTGTGTGTGTGTGTGTGTGTGTGTGTGTGTGTGTGTGTGTGTGTGTGTGATAGGAGAGTAAACATCACATACACACACATACACACACACACACACATACACACACACACACACACACAAACACAGACATACACACACACACAAACACACACAAACACACAAAAACACACAGACATACACATGCTGTACTGAACAAATTGAACTCTAGCCCAAATTGAACTCTTTGCCATTGGCCACACTGGTGTACTTTTGCTAGGACTTTAAATGGTAAATATGAAACCAATAGTTCAACATGCCTCCCACCACAATGACTAAACACTATTTTAGTATTAGTCACTAGACAAGAGGAAACGGGTGTCACAGAGCCAGTTGATCGTGAAATGACAGCAGAAATAGACACCACGTGGCATTCATTAAGGTCTGTATTATTAGTGTGTTGGCACTTCAGAAGGAGGAATAATGGGTTGGTGGACTTTCAATGGAGCAGTAAGTAGCTTTAAAAAAAAAAACTATGAAAGAAAATGGGGGAAAAAACTAAAATGCTTTTGGACTTACAATGATAATGTTACCCTGAAACAATGTATATAATATATAATGATATAAACTACTCTTATTATTATACACCTGGAAGCATTTCTTTTTTTCCACAACATAAATCTTTGACTGACCCTTTAAGATGTTACATAAATACATCTTTGACTGACCCTTTAAGACCAATAACACATTCCAAAATGGAGTATCTTAAATGTCACATATGATTGCTACATGTCAGACAAAGAGGTTGTGTTTGGGGTTCTGAGAATGTGCTTGGCAGTTAATGG
>NC_055964.1:27974029-28131529 GCF_018492685.1 Alosa sapidissima | reverse complement strand
GTCATAAAGAAGAACGTTAGGGAGATCGTTTTTTTTTGCTGATTTAAATCAATGATGAATGTATGAGTTGAACTCACCTGGAACCACTTAAAAAAAGGTTAATTCTGTCATTCAGCAATTGCCCAATAGAGGGCAGAATACCACAATGTTTACTGTCCGCAACTATCTCAAAGAGCATTCAGAACTGTTTCTAAGAAGTTTTGTATTTCTGAACAGCAACAACAATAGGAACATCAAAAATAGAAAAAGCCTTTCAAATATCCACTGATAGCCTTATGAACAGAAATTGAACACGACCACAGTCAAAAGTGCAATCATATCCCTGCTGGCGTTTCAACATTGATTCAACGGTAAATAAACGTTATAAACGTTTTTTAAAAAATGTTATAACGGGTGAATCAACGTTGAATTATGGGTTGGATTTGCAAATTGAATCAACGTTGATATCGCAACATTATTTCAACATTGGTGCTGATTTCCTTGATTTTCTTATTTTACAACCATTTGTCAACATTTTACAATTAGCATTAAAACAGTGTTTCAACATTGACACAACAACTGACATTATTTCACCTATAATTCAACATTGATTTTCTTGACCTTTTTACAACCAACGTTGTTTCAATGTTTGTCTACATACCCTTTTACAGCCATTTAGCATTAAACATTGTTTCAACATTGTTTCAACATTGAGGCAACAACTGACGTTATTTCCCTTATATTTCAACGTTGAAGGTCGGTCGTGTGCCGGCTGGGATAGCACACCATTAATGGGTCGTTAAGTGTGTCAACTCATTAGGCCCGGCTCAGGAACATCGTGATCCAGCCTTGTTACTTAACAGGAGGTAAGTAATTGAACATCGTGTGACAATATATTTATCTATTTCTGCCAGCTATTTACCCGTCACTCCCCATGCATCCGCTTACGTTAATGTTTCAACGATTTTATGCACTCCACAAACCAACACTTGATTGAAGAGCACTTGTACTGCAAATCTACGTAGTGTATTTAGAAAGTACGGCTGAAATGCGTTTGCCATGTTTTGAGCGTGTTGTTGCAGGCCATCACTTGACACTCTGCGTGGTAAGCCTAGAAGGCACACTAATGCGCGCAAGGTGACATGCACCTATTGCGTGCGTTTTTTCTAATAACTCCCTTTGTGTAATTCAGAGAGGAAAGGTGCGTTTTAAATGGTTTGGGACAGAAAACGGCTTAGGTGTTGAAGTAGGCATTAAGCTCATCACAGACGTAAGGCGAAGGGGTAAAGTCGTGAGCGCAATGTGGCGGAGGCGCTGGTGCTCGACGCCTCTTGAACGCGCTACTGCAGGCATGGACACTTTTACATTTAAACTTTCAAACTCCTCGATGGGTTCCGGAATGGATATAGGATATTATTAACTAACACAATTATTCATATTATCTGTTTATTTATAACGGACATTTAAAGTTAGTGAACGGATGAAAAGAGTGCCAAGGATGGTTACTTTCCCAACAGTCTTCAATAGCGACAGATGAGCTGTGGTGATGTGATGTGAGGTTCAAGTCTAAAAATTCTAAACACTTCTAAAAGTGAATATCTTGTGTTCGTCAGGGGCATGGCGCACATGTCCATAATATTTCAACTGCGCGTCTTTACCCAACTCAAAATCATTAAAATAAATAAAATACAATCTTAATTAGTGAGAGATATGCGTGCGCATAGGCAGTGATTTCCAGTCGCGACCTGATGGGATTTTACATAGGTCGACAGTGACGGTGGGAGGGAGAGTTCGCCTCATGACGCCCGCCCTGACATCACTTGCGCTGGCGGAGCAAAGCGGAGGGGTGCGTTGATATAGCCAGAGTGCCTCTCGATCACTTTACGCTCAAACGCTGCTATCTGGATGAGGGAGAAGGCGAGGCGGCAGAACTGAACGAGGGAGAGAGCTGCGCACAGAGAGCCAAAGAGCTGCGGAACGCACAGAATAAAGCATGACAAAGGCACCCTCTGCGCATGGATAAATCCAAGCCCATTCACCAGCATTCTACTGCTGCTGAGCCCCCCGACAAAATGGGACTGTGCCTAATTTGGAATGTGGTTATATGCGACCAAGGACCGACTTCATGAACATTTGTTGGAAAACAACGCAAAAAAACTCCAAGGGCTGATTTGTTTTCCAGACCAACATCACCAAACGCTGTGCGCCTTTTTTTTCTACTCCGAGGATCAATTGCCGTTTCCCCCTTGGATCACGGGAGACAGCTCTCATATCTTCAGCTTTGAGTTGGAAAGTTAGGCAGCAAGGCGATTGTGTGTGGAGCTTAAATTGGCTCTGCGCCGTTTTCTGCAGAGGAGTCCCGGGAGGATGATATTTAAAGCATTGCGCTCCGTGGAGGGTTAGACGACACATCTGGTTGATAGCCTAGTTTTGAAAAAATCCCAGCATGCTCTGTCCAGTCACTTGAAAATGCTAAACGTATGACTAGAAACTGCTGAGATTGATTTCTGTATTGTTTTACCACTAACAAGCCTAAGAAACTTTAACAATTTCTCTTGGCAGTGAAGAAACAGAGTGCGAGCGAGGAAAGATCACGGCTGCCTTTTTGTGCCATTTTGCTTATGTCGCATTACGTGATTTGTGAAATATTTACATACTACACACTATATTTTTGATACAGCAAAATTTGAAACTATTATTTATTCTCGGACACTTCAGGAACGGAAGGGGTATTTTTTATCTGGTTTGGCAAGCAAGCAAGCAAGTTGATGCATGACTGAGTGTTCCATCAACACTGCGCACAGGGCAGTCCAACGGAAAATTTAATAGTGCTCAGATCTTACTGGCGCACCATCTTAATCAAACGCCATCGATCCGTACCTTGACGCTCTGCTGGAGTTTATTTGGACATCTGGATGCTAAGAATAAGTGTAAGGAAAGGAGAGAAGCAAAGCAGAAAAATAATGTTTTGTCAGCACGAGATATGAAAAGATTTAGAAAATACATATATATTACATTTCCTCAAAAGTTTAGATAGGCTATCATCAACTCACATTTAGCCGATTTTTTGTTATTCCTTGTATAACCATAATTTTAAAATCTATTTATTAAGACAAGTAATCTAACATTATTATTACTACATATTGCAGTTCGATAATTAAAAGATAATTTAAAAAACGTTTGAAAAGAAAATTCTGGTCCCTGGGAGTATAACTCAGACTCAGCATGGCATCCGTGTTGGACAGTGCTTGTTCGCCAGCCTTGACTATGACTGGGAGGAACGGCAGCAGCAGCAGTGGCACCTCCTCTCCAACCTGCAACCAGAGCATGCTTAAACTGGCCCCCTACTCCCCGGAGGCCACGGCGGCGTTCGCCACAGCAATCACGCTGATGGTGCTCATCACCATCGTGGGGAACATCCTGGTGATCATCGCGGTGCTGACGAGCCGCTCGCTGCGCGGCCCTCAGAACCTCTTCCTGGTGTCGCTGGCGGCAGCGGACATCCTGGTGGCCACCCTCATCATCCCCTTCTCGCTGGCCAACGAGCTCATGGGCTACTGGTACTTCCGCACCGTCTGGTGCGAGATCTACCTGGCGCTGGACGTGCTCTTCTGCACCTCGTCCATCGTGCACCTGTGCGCCATCAGCCTGGACCGCTACTTGTCCATCTCGCGCGCCGTCACCTACGGCGCCCAGCGCACGCCGCGCCGCATCAAGGCGGCCATCCTGGTGGTGTGGCTCATCTCAGCGGTCATCTCCTTCCCGCCTCTGCTCTCCATGAACAAGAAGCAGGACGCGGAGGGCGAGGGCCGAGGCCCGCAGTGCCAGCTGAACGACGAGCGCTGGTACATCCTCTACTCCACCATTGGCTCCTTCTTCGCGCCGTGCCTCATCATGATCCTGGTCTACATGCGCATCTACCAGATCGCCAAGCAGCGCACGCGATGCCCGCCGGGGGAGCCGCGCAAGGACGGAGCCAAGGGGTCGTCGTCGGCGGCGCCCACCCCGCAGTTGAAGACCCACGGCCAGCACCAGCCCAACGGCAGGGGCAGCGGCGACGCGGGGACACCAGGTATCCCCCACAAGCAGGTGGCCAACGCCACTCCCCGGCCTCACCATCTTGCCGTGCCGCACACGCCCTCCCCTCACATGGGCAAGCGGCAGCAGCAGGCTGGCACCCCTTCGGCCAACAACCTGCTCCAGGGGCCCTCACCCTCCCCGGCTCCAACCCCGACCACCCCCCTGGGGCCGACGCCGGCAAACTCCCCCTCTATATCCTCCGCCAGCCAGCCGCAGCAACAACAGCTGCCGGACAGCACTCCAGTCAAGCCAGCTAAGGAGTCCGCGGTGGCGCCAGCGGACGAGAAGAAATCCAAGCGCCAGGAGAAGAAGGCCATCAACAACAACGGGGACACGTCCAGCTCGGACTCGGACACCGAGCCCGGCGGAGCGGGCAGTGGCGGCGGTGGCCCGGACAACAACCCCACGCCCAGCATGGCGGGCTCGCCCAGCCCGGGCATCCACTCGCCCGCCACCATGCAGAAGTACCGGGACATGATCGCAACGGCCAAAGGCGCCAAGCTGATCGCCCGCAGGTCCAAGCAGGAGGGCACGCCCAACTCGGCGCGCCGTAAGGCCATGGTCAACCGTGAGAAGCGCTTCACCTTTGTGCTGGCGGTGGTCATCGGCGTCTTCGTGGTCTGCTGGTTCCCCTTTTTCTTCTCATACAGCCTGCAGGCCATCTGCCCGGAGACCTGCAACCTCCCCGAGCCCCTCTTCAAGTTCTTCTTCTGGATCGGCTACTGCAACAGCTGCCTCAACCCGGTCATCTACACCATCTTCAACAAGGACTTCCGTCGGGCCTTCAAGAAGATCTTGTGCAGGAACACCAAGGGCACATTCTTTTGAAGGCAAATGGGGTGGGGTGGGGGCAACTTACCATGTCATGCTTTTCCTAAAGGGCAAAAAAATAAAAAATAACAAAATATTCAATCAAAACAGCAAACCGACAATGCATTTTGTAAAATACAGAGGACAATACTGGTGTATGAACACACACAGGACACCTTCAAGCCTTGAGATAAAAAAAAGACCACCTAAACACCTTCTAGAGACAAAACAGGTACAAAAAACTAAACAAATGATGAACTTGACACGAATCTTCTCATGAGGTGAATGACAATGATGATCTACTGCTCTGACTGTCTTAACAGAGGTTGCTTTTGGAATGCAATAAAGAGAGGCTTTTCCCCCATCAACACTGACGGAGACTGAAGGGTCAAACGAGGGGACGGCTTTTATTCAGAGGAGACAAGGATGGCACATACCAGTGGGTGGAGGGTGAGGTGAGGCGGCGGCGGCGCTTGTTTTGAAGGCAAAGGGCATAAGAAAAGCACAAGACCGGATTACAAGTCTGTTCCATTTTTTTTTTTTGGTTATAGTTCTTGTTGTGGTTGTTGTTGTTGTTATTGTTGTTGGTGTTGTTGTTGATTGCCATTCTGAGAACATACTGGCCTCAGGGATACTCAGCGCATGCGATCTTGTAAAAGATTTTTATCCTGATGAGAGCCCGACAAACAAAGCCTGGATTTTTTTCATTTTTTCATTTTGTGATGATCTGGTTTTCTCTGAACACTATGCTTAGGTGTACTGTAAAATCATTTAAAAAAAAAGACTTCACATGTATCCAGAGCACGGAGTCATGACATTGATATATCTTCAGAGCTTTAATGTTTTATAATGAAGTAGACAGACGGTGAGGATTTTTAGAAAAAACGCCTTTGTACTACTCTCTGGCCTTCCAGCGCTGCTGTCTGACGAGGTGAATATCAGCGAGTGCTTGAGGGCTTCTCTCCCTGGGACTTCTCCTGCAGTCCCCTGTCCTGGGACATGCACTGCACTGCGAGGAGACAAATAACAATGAAAAATGTGTGTGTGTGTGTGGTGTGTGTGTGTGTGTGTGTGTGTGTGTGTGTGTGTACTGTACATCTTAGGATGTATGGACATCTCTGAATTGCTTTGTTTCATACACACACACACACACACACACACACACGGGCTTTACTGTCTCTCTCTCTCTCTCTGTGTGTGTGTGTGTGTGTGTGTGTGCGCGCGTGTGTGCGTGACACAGGGCCTGCCCACCAGGTGACAAGCACAAGGCGAGACACAAACAACACTAAAGTGGAATCAGGTGATTTGTGTGAAGGAGACACTGGCACTCTGTGGAACACAATGGATGCGTTTGATGGGTGGTAGCGGCGGTACATGCCTTGTGTGTGTGTGTGTGTGTGTGTGTGTGTGTGTGTGTGTGTGTGTGTGTGTGTGTGTGATGGGTGGTAGCGGCGGGACATGCCTTGGCAGACTACTGCGCTGCCTCATACAGAAAGTATAAAAAACAGTCGACAGATGCCAGGCAACGACAGAGGAACTGACCAGCCATTTTCAGGGCAGCGTAAAAGAGATCCTTTTGTTGCCATTTTGGATTTAGTCTGTTTTCCGTGTGTATTATTTCCATTTTGAGGAAGGGAGATGAGGAGGTAGAGGGGGCAGATACAAATCTTTCCAGCTTCTTACTTAAGAACTGTAACTGTAACAGTTTTACAACTCATGCATCAACAAAAAAAACTGTATTGTTTTTTTCTTTTTTGGGGTGGGGGGATCCAGGAGCTTTGCGATGATGATCACACATACGTGACTCTCTCCTGTGTACTCTGCACTCCGTAAATATGCCACTGTTGAGGAGGATGACCACTGTCTGCCTCTGTACCCTGGCAGTCCCCCCCCCCCCCCCTTTACTGACCTGACTGTGAAAGGCTACGCTTCGTCAGGGAGACTCATGGGACTAAGGGCTGAAGGCAATGATGCTTATTTTCTCTATCTCTCTTAGCGTGTGTGTGCGGGTGTGTGATAAAGAGGGAGACAGTGGCATGTGTGTGTGTGTGTATGTGTTTGTGTGTGTGTGTGTGTGTGTGTGACTGTGTGCGTGTCAAAGCCAGAGTGGTGTGCACGAGTCTTGCTTATGTGTGTTTTTGCGCATGCCGGCCGTGGCATCAGAGCTCAAGAATGTGTGCTGTGAGCGAGTGTGTGTACGCCTGAACCCCTGTGTGCGTGTGTGTGTCATGTGTGTGCTGTGTCTCTGGGAGATAGTTGGCGTGCTTGAGTGTGCGATTGTCAGACCCATGACCTGCTCTGACAGCCCCCCCCCCCCCCATCCGCCTGCAGAACCAAAACAAAAGCAATTAGTGAGCCAGAAAGTTGAGATGAGTGACTGCTATGGAAACGCAGGGCATCCCGCAGTCTCTGGTGTCAGAGCCAATGGGTGTTAAGGACAGGGTGGCCCTGACCCTGCACCCCCCCCCCCCAAAATCACCCCATTGTTCTACCTTTACGGAAATCCACAGTGACGAGAAGAACCAGGCATGGCCAGTGTGTTCTTCTGTCACACACGGATACGGATCCTCCCAAGGCAAGAGGGACTGGAGCAGGGCCATGGGTCCACAGAATGGTTGAGCGTGTGTGTGTGTGTGTGTGTGTGTGTGTGAGGGAGTGAGAGAGACCAAGTAAGGGTGTGTGAGAGAGCGAGAGAGAGAAAGAAAGTCAGTGTGTATGTGTGTGTGTGTGTGAGCGCATCAGGAGGGTATGTGATGAGAACTATCCTGCTGTTTTGAAACATTTGATGGGATGGTTATGTATGCTTTCTTTGTAGCTGTGAATGCTTTTGTGAAATGTATTTATTTGCCAACTCTCTGTTCCTGGCAGTTCATACAGTATTTATTATCCTTTCAACATGGGCTAAAGCTTCGTTTTTTAGTCCCTGCTGCAAAAGAACAAAAAAAGAACAATCCTAATCTTTCAAATGTATTTAGAGCTGTAAGTTTTAACAGAACAATGACTGTAGTGACTGAAGTGAAAGTGTAAGTGAAAATGTGCACAGGTATGTGTGTGTGTGTGTGTGTGTGTGTGTGTGGGGGGGGGGGGGGTCTTCATCTGCACATGCAATCTCAGTGTGTGTGTGTGTGTGTGTGTGTGTGTAGATATGTGCACAAGTGAATGTCTGTGAACCTGATTCTGTGGTTTGTAGGACAGAGATGATTTTCCATATTGACAGTTCTGCATCGTTCAAGCCTGCCTCTCTCTCTCTCTCTCTCTCACACTCTCTCTCTCTCTGTCTCTCCACACACACTGTGCGCACTCTTCATTCACCTCCTTGGCCTGCTGTTCTTTCCTTACAGTGTGTACTGGTGGCGTTTTCTCCCCACGGGTTGACAATAAATCTGTTCCAATATGCTCATGACTTCCGAGTTATTTTCAAACTAAACCAAGGGAGAGTACGGGGAGGGAGCGAGAGCAGCAAACCAAAACATTCCTACACACACCCTCCTCTTCACACAGCACACATGAACTTTCAGATACAAAAAAAAAAACACCTCTGTTTTGAATTAAGAAATGCTGATAGGTTCACTTTCTTTGCTTGTGACTGATGTTTTGGAGTGTACTGAACCTGCATAAAATGGGCTCTTCATTCAGCCATTCACCTGCAGATTGCACTTTTTCTCCAGAACATCCCTGAGCGTGAATGCAGGCCGCATTAGAATATGTCCATGCTGTGCAATTTGTTTCCACCAGTGTATAGCAATTTCCATATTGATTTCACAAGCACAAGTAGCTCTGTGAGACGGCTTACAATGTCTGTGTGTGCTGTACAATCCTGGAAACCTGTGTGGGGGGGGGGGGGGGTTGATGAACAGATGCCATGAGAGCGACCAGAAAGCTGTGCTGTAGGTGCCCTGCTAGCCTTGGCTTGTGATGGTATTGATATTCATGTTCATGATAATTTAGTTCAGTGTGAATGGAAGAAAATAAGATATTCTCATGCTACTCCTTGGTTTACTCATCACAGTGACTGTGAGCTGTAATGCAGGATGAGGCTTAGAGGCTCTACTTACCTGCTGCATTTTAAGTGTGTGTTGTTGGAGGATGTCTTTGTCACAGCCAGTGCCACCGGTGGGAAAACAAACTTCCATTTAACTATCTATAAATAAGTCAGATGGTGTGCTTTTGTGTTTTGATCTGCAGTAATTGTTAGTCTATCACTAACAGTATTTTTAAGACAATTACTCCCTTTCCTCCATTCTAATATGAAGTGTTGCCATTGTCTTCTATCCACCTTTTAGGAAAAAAAATGTTTCTTCAAGACTCCTCCCAGAGTCCTGTTACGTAGCTAAAATGCAAATCCCACCCAGGCAGACCTGGGTCAATTGTTTGCATTGATGCGTTCAAATCACATCAATACAAGCGCTCCACCGGATATACGTTGTGGATTGCTTTGGAAACCTAAATGGACTTAGCCAGATGCTGTTCAGTTCCACAGTCTGACAAAACTTCTGGTCAGATAGACATTCTGGGTTTTAAAAAGCACCAATGAATTTAAAGATTCCATGATGGTCTGATGACAATGGACTATTAAAAAATTAGTAATGACAACCTGACCTTTAGGTGAACTTTTGCTTGTACTTCCTGAAGTCGCTCTAAAAATGGCAAGACTGTTGCGATGATGGCCAGTAAATTATAGACTGATAAAATTGGAAACCTGCAGAGGTTTTGGCATCTGCTAAAAGGTCATGTGGCGCAACCTTTGACGTAACTGAAGCCATTTAATTGTCTGCCTGTGACCCTGCTGTGAAATCTAATTTATTTGTACACTTATTTTGTAATGGCAGCATAATACCAATGAAGTAAAAAAAAATTGTCCTGGCAAGCTGTTTTGCCCTTGGATTTGAGCTCCCAAAAACCTTCCAGAATAGTTATTTCCTTGTGCTTAATGTTTTGGTTGTTTTCATCTTTTCAACAGTTATGTGATGGATATATCCAATAAAACAACCTTCATGCAGCCCAAATAACAATAAATGGAGAATAAATAAGACATTTTCATGGTGGAACACCCAACATTGAACCTTACCTCACTGACTGGTGGATCAATAATATTTAGTAATTTACCTCATGAACTGTCCACCAAGTCAGAGCACATTGTAAATAGCAGTGCTGTCAGTTAAACGCGTTATTAACGGCGTTAACGTAAACCTATTTTAATGGCGTCAATTTTTGATTAACGTTCTTTTGGTGTAACAAACTTTGTAGTTTTTTCACATGCTGTTGCAACAACTAGTAACGTTAGAACAACTACAACACCACACTGGATCTAGCTAGACCGTGCTGCATGTACATGCCCCCTTTTAGGGGAAAGGGAGCTGTATGGATAATGGAAACCTATGCTGCATCAAAGTGGGGAGCGAAAAGGGCTTATACTTACTAAATCTTGAAACAAACGTAAATAAAAGGCACAAAATAAGGTTGGTGTAAGAGTTATCTCTGTGTTTATGGGATTAATGTGACCATTATGTTCCTATTTTCTGCTCTTTCCAGTTTATAGCCTAGCCTAGTGTCACGAATGTAGGCACAGTCAAACTGCCCGTGGCTGACTATAAGTTAAGCAAGCTTAACTTTACATGTCATAACATCAACTAAACATAAGTCACACATTCATTCTATTACTTGTAATATGAACGTAGCCTTTTTCCTACAACTAGGTGAGATAATTGGCTATGCCTGTTATACTGAAGTTCCACAGTTAGCTATCTAGCAAGCTAACCGTTTTACATGGGATATGGTAAGTGTAGCTACGTGTTGAATGGGTTGTAATGTACATAGTTTCGACATGAGTAAGTTACATACACATAATTACAGTGCATGAAAATGCACTGTACTGTTCTTCCTAGGCTTCTTCTTCTTCTTCTTCTTCTTCTAACGCATTTAATGCAGCTTCAACCGTTTAACGTAGAAACTTAATTCAAACTTTGTCACGTAGATCTTACTTAGGACACCCGGGCAATGTATTTTTCATCTTTGTAACTTTTATACTTTTTAAACTATTAATTAAAAACTACTCAAAATTTCCGCATAGACTTAACAGCCAGTCTCAGGCTTTAAAGGGAAACTTGGCAGGATTTCCCCCTCTGCTGGATAAATTGTGCATTATGCTATTTCAAACTGTGGGAAAAGATAACGATAAAGCACATGGATTTGTTTACAAGCTAGCGAACGGTTAGCATAAGTTTGCCAGAACTATGTGGATGTTACAAGGTAAGAAACACGATTTAAAACTAGTTTCTTGTTTCTCACTTCTCTTTCCGGGACGGTAGTCTCAATGTTGCAAGGTTGGTTTTCCGCCTGAGGACGCTAGGCGCAGCAGGGAAAGTCACCATTTTCCAACAGGTAATTTAACCATCCAAATAATTTCTAAACGGGTTTATTACGTTGAAATAGTTGCCAAGGGCACCTTTAAGCATACAAACTGGCTCTATTAAGACTACACACCCTGTTCAACTGTTTCCTCTGCCAAAAACTGTTTCAAAATAAAAGTCCTCACTACAATATTTCACTGTTAAACAATTTAACCCTTTAAACTACTGAACTTTTTAACTGTTCAGCCATTGTAACTGTTACTTGTCATCAACTATGACTCCTACCCACTGTAGCTAGTTAGCATGGTTAGCATAGTTAGCATGCTAACATTGTTAGCATTGTTAGCACTTTTTGTAAAACTGCTAAAAATGATTAGCTAAGTAACATGGTTAACATAGTTAGCATGTTAGTTAGCATAGTTAGCATAACTGCTAAAAATGATTAGCTAGGTTAGCTAAGTCACATGGTTAACATAGTTAGCATGTTAGCATGCTAGTTAGCATAGTTAGCATAACTACTAAAAATGATTAGCTAGGTTAGCTAAGTCACATGGTTAGCATTTTAACATTGTTAGCATGCTAGTTAGCATAACTACTAAAAATGATTAGCTAAGTTAGCTAAGTGGCTAAGCTAAGCCACATGGTTAGCATAGTTAGCATGCTAGTTAGCATAGTTATCATTTTTGACAAAACTATTAGAAAACATTAGCTAAGTTAGCTAAGTAACATGGTTAGCATAGTTAACATAGTTAACATTGTTAGCATAACTGCTAAAAATGAATAGCTAAGTTAGCTAAGTCATATGGTTAGCATGTTAGTATTTTAGCATAACTGCTATAAATCATTAGCTAAGTCACATAGTTAGCATTGTTAACATAGTTAACGGCATTAACATTATTAACATTAAAAAAAAACCGGCTAGAAAACATTAGCTAAATTAACTTTTAAGTTAAGTAACTTATAACTTTTAAGTTAAGTAACTTAAATAGTTAGCATTATTATCTTTGTTAACATAGTTAGCATAAATACTAGCAAACATTAGAGCCATTCCAACTGTCAGTTATCGTCAACTATCTAAATAATTTAACCATTTAATCTATCCACCTATTTAACTGTTCAGTCATTCCAACTATATTATACCTCATCTACCTAGCAACCAATATAGTTTGTTTTTACTCTGTATGATATTTTACATCATACTTTTACATTTTCATGCACTATATTTCCTTCAGGAAATGCTTTTCTAGTTCTTCATAACTGCCCTGTTAGTAAAATGATTGAATGGCCTGTAAATTAATAACTAGATGTAACATCAAGGTGTGATTAGGCTAGCTGTCTTTGGAATCAATGATATAATGTTAACTTGTTTTCCGCTAAAATGGGGCGTGATGCAGATTAAATGTAGCCTATCTTTATTATGCGCCTTTAGTAGGCTACATAAAGGCATGCTGCACACACTTGTTTGGGCTTACAAGCCGGCCAAAGAGTAGATTTGTATAATAAACACCAACACAGTTCTGAACTCCCGGTCAGCTGAATGGTGTTTTAAATTGCTGTGGACACCGATGCCGACACGAGTGTGATGCACTCTGCTTTCGACATTCATTTACTGTACATTAGATTCCATTCTTTTCAATACAACTCTGCACACCAGCATCGCACTTTGCCGCCGTGTAAATTACGATTCAGTTATATTTGGTCAACACCGCTCCATAAAATCCATTGTTCATCAAGTGTTTGCGTGTTAAAAACTTCGGCGCTGATGTGTGTGGCAAGTGACAGTGCACCATAGACTGTAAGCCTATAAAATGGCAGTGCACTCATGTCGAAAAGTTCCTTATTTTCAACTGAACTCAAAGATAATGAATATAGTATTTTATGTTTGTTATGCCCTTTATTAGCTATATTTCTGAAGAATATATTGTGTTGCCTCAGGTCTGCTGCACATCTTTTGAAATTTGATTTGAAATAATCAAATAGACCTACGTCTTAAAGTTAAGTTAATGAAGTAACTTGCTTTGCTTTCATTTGAATCCTAATCAAGATACGCAATAATTGCTTTATATTGTTAATATGGACTCCTGGAAAGTTCAGCAATGCAAAATAATAGAATTTTAATCATGCGATAAAATATGTGATTAATCGTGATTAACTATAGGAATTCAGCGATTAATCGTGATGAAAAATTGTAATAGTTTGACAGCACTAGTAAATAGGCCTACTGCTATCACAGCCTGCTGCTACTCGGAATCCATTTTCATGAAGAGTATTTCCCTTCTTTTAGTTTCTCACCTCTCGCTTCAAAAGCACGGAATGATCCCAGTCTGTGACATTAAAACATTTCTGCTTCCTGCCATTCTGTTCATCCCTGTGACTGTCTGAGTGTTTCCAGATACGGCTATAATTCCTGTCATTATAACAGGAAACCATCCCATTTGCAATGCACAGGAGAGCAATGAGCTGAGCTTTGATCCATACCCTCGTTACAAAGTCGCCCAATACATAAGCAAAGGTCAATCCAAAACCAAATGAGGGATATCATTTTTGGGGTAGAAAAAGTTAGTTGTTTGGCTGTAACATGGCTTTCGAAGGGATCATTTGGAGATGCTGTATCGGCATGCAATTGATCCTGTTTCTCTCAGTGGTTTAATTGAGATCAATGGTGCTTCACCGATGCGTGCAGACCTCATTATTGTCCATCTGTTGGCTGGCCCCTCCACGCCTCATGCTCCTCTGCGTAGCCATTAAAGGAGAGATTTACATTCGGGGATAATAAAGATTGTAGCCTGATATAATAACATCCACAACACCAGGGTTTTCAGAGGTATGCAGAAGAGTCGGAGGGGGGAGTTGGGGGGGGGGATTGGCTAGATGGCTGGATGATAACTTAGGGAAGACGGCAGTGCGGGGGGGGTTAAGGGTCATGGCTGGACTTCCTGCCTCAGGTCTCTGCTCACTGTCATTTACTAGACGAAGCAGCTGCCCCTGAGCAAACCACAAACACACACACACACACACACATGCACACACACACACACACTCGCAAACACACGTGCCCACACACACACACACACACACACACACACACTACATGTACACACACAAACTTGTATGTAGAGGGAAAGACGTTGAGGTTGACAACATTTCTTCCAATTTTCAATTCTCACCTTCGTTCACGGTACTACAGCCTGTATATGCAAGTCGATGTCTACATACACAGATACACACATGCATGCACACACACACTCTCATACACACGTGTCCCACCGGCAGTCCCCAGGCCCCCCACCCTACCAAAAAATAACAAGGTGCTAAAGATCCGCAAAAGCTAATTTCTTTTGACAGCAGTGGTAATCCACTTAGCGTTTTACAGTTCTATAATTACATTGCAGCTCCTGCCGGCTTGCCGTCCAAATCTGCTCGGAACAGAACAGCGGCGCTGCAGACATCGCTTCCTCTCACGTACCAAAGGAGAGCCGGATGGTGCCCACCCTTCGCTACTGCGCAGTGTGTGTGTGTGTGTGTGTATGTGTGTGTGTGTGTGTGTGTGTGTGTGTGTGTGCTGTTATTCACATGCATACACACACATACATATAATTCCATTTAAGCCTGTATTATATTCACATGCATACACACTCATACATATAATTCCATTTAAGCTTTTATTATATTTGTTTGGCACATGTTGTGATTTTCCGCAGCATCTGACGCCACTGAGCTTAGTGTGGTGATGAGTCACATGTGACCTAACCTGAGCTGTTTAAGGAGAAAATGTGTCTTTTCTGGAAATGGCATCTATCTTTATTTAAACCTCTCTGGTTAGGAGAAGGACATTTTTGGTGAACCAAGACAAACACATGTAAACAAAGAGCTCATTTGTTGGGTAAATTAACTGTGTTATATTTTAGAGGACTGATCTGTCACCCTGACAAAGCAAAAGATGAAATTTCTCACGTAAACAAGAGTGTAAACCTATAAACACACATTATACAAGAATGCTTTGCACAACTGCAAAACGTCTTCATTTTGTCTTTTTTCAAAGCGCTCGGGGTAATTTGGGGAAGACGCCAGACAGAGGACATAACCACAGAGGCACACATTTCCATGTTTACATTTTATCAGTGACTGTGGGAATCAAGGAACAGTAGCTGCACAACAGAGTGCCTCCCTCCCTCCCTCTCTCTCTTCCTCTCTCCCTCCCTTTCTCCCTCTCTCTCTCCTTCCCTCTCTCTTTCTCTCCCTCTCTCCCTCCCTCCCTCTCTCTCTCCCTCTCTCTCTTCTCTCCCTCCGCTCCTCCTTCAAGCCTGATCTTGGGCCAAAAAGCTGCAGATATCTCTCTTGCTCTCCCTCTCTCTCCCTCCCAGTGCAACTCATTAGCCCTGTGCCTCAGCACACACACACACACACACACACACATACACACACACACACACTCACACACTCCTCTTACAATATGCTCAGAGAAGAGGCCCATGAATATTAATAGGCACAACATCTCCCCTCTTTATGTGGTTGAAAAGTTACTTATTCAGGTGAGAGGATCAAATGCATTCGAGGAACCATGGAGGGGTTTCTGTCCAAGGGCAGAGGGTGCTGATGAAAGGACGAAGAAATAATTGAATATAATAACGAAATAAGGAACGTGTAAAGACGAGTACACACTGCACAGGCTTTCGTCGGATGTGTTGGAGTGCAGCACACACGCTGACATCTGTGGACAGTTATTAGATGCTACGGCAGATGTGTTTATGGGAGTGTGACCTAACATGGCCTGATCACTATTTTAGGGGGAATCTGGGGATACTTAAAGGCACCCTTAACAGTTTTTGTTTACCTTAACATAACACAAAAAAAATATTTTTTAATGGCACATAACATGAAGAACAGCACTACTGCCATTGTCTGAGCGGCACTGTCACGGTTCAGACAGACGACCAGAGGACCACAATTGCGTCACACCAGAAAGTTTATTAAACTTAACCCTCTAGGCGCCACAGGCGACTATAGTCGACAAGATGCGGTACTGAATAAAACGGCCGATTTAGTCAAATAGGGTGTCATATTTCGTTCGACTTCCACTCCACTAGATGGCAGACATGTCATACGTCATCCCCGAGTCGAAAAAAGGACACGCTTTAAACAAAACTTTCTAGCTACAGCGCGATGAATCAGTGTATGAAATACCGGAGCTAGTGTGCGTGTGAGCCACTTTGTCAGAGCGATATTGTCAACGTCAGCGAGTATTTGCATTAGATTATCGTCTAATGGCATCAAAAAAGTTTACCTGAAATGAAGTGTTGGGTCTTCTATTCGCGGACCCTGATTCTGAAGGGGAATATCTTCCTTCAGAAAATGACGGTGATTCGTTTAGTGAGGCTTCAGATGCGTCCCTGCCTTGCAATGATGCAGCTGGACAAAGTGAGAGTTTACTCCATAGTTTAGCTTACACCAAGCACAAACGTTGAATCGTTTGCCCAATGTCACTGGTGGGAATAATGTTTCACAGGTTCGGAGTGTTCATCGGGAAGTTAGCAGGGTGTTAGTGGTGTGGCGAACGAGGCTGGAGGTAGCCTAATATCCATAGCGCTAGCTTCTGTCTTCTGAACGTGTGCCTCTCCACAATCGCGGCGACAGTAACGTGGTGGAGCCTTTGTCTAATGCCACTGGGTATGTTAGACGAGGTCGAAGTGCTCATAGGACAGTTAGGGGGGAACGTAGTGGCAGTGTGGGGAGTCGCAATGAGAATGACAGTAGGCCTAGTCCGAGCTGCGCAAATTCTCTCCACTCGGCGCGCGCGAGGCAGATCTGGCCATGCTGCTCGCATGGTGGAGGTGGTGACACGCTCTCTCCCACACACACACACACACACACACATTAGGTCATGCATAGTCTATCACAAGATGATGGGAATGCCGTCCCTGTATGGATAGGGATAGGGAGTCATTATCTCTACAGCAAAAGGCCTGCTACATAAAAAAAAAAAAGTCAGCCATTTAGTAATGATTTACACTGTTGATTTGCTATCTACTTCCCTGATCATTTAGGACATACAGTACACTATGTGTTCCTTTTTGTGTGTTCATGTCCTTGTGATGTGTGTGTCTTTGTCAGCTAAGAAAAAAAACAAAAAAACATCAACAAAAAGAAAAAAAATACTAACATTGTCTCTTGTCTTGTCTCGTCATCTCACTCCTGATCTGTGCCTTGCCGTGGCAAATGAGCTTTTGAACTAAACAGGTCTTGTCTACTTGTGTTTGTGTGTCATCTGAATAATATATATGTGCCCCATACATGGAATCAGAGTGCCTACTGTATGTAGTAAATGGAAAATCTCTACAGCAAAAGGCCAGTCTACTGCTACATGCATTTGGTTTGTTTCTGCCATTTATTAGTAATGATTTACACAGTTTGTTCACTACTTACTATTTACCTGAGCATTCAGTATTGTGCAATATAGCATTCAGAAGGTGAGGGACATTTTGGGGGGAAAGAAGTGGTGCATTTATCATTCAAACATGCAACTTTTCATGAAAATTCTATAATCCAAGATGGCCGCCACCATATGACGTCATAATATGCAAATTAGATATAAACATTTAATCTCTACATACACTTTGGGTCATCCTTAATATTTCTCTAATTTACAGAAAGTCTCTATCTCTTATCACTTTTAAGATATAGCCTTTTGAAATGAAGATGTCAAAATTGATCGTTTCGGAAAAAAACCTCTGGCGCCTAAAGGGTTAAGGGAAAAGGGAAGTAGGGAGTGAGTGAAGGCTCCAGGGGTTACTGGGAATAACAGGGATACAGGGGTTCCGTCCAATGTGCTGTGTCTGTGTCCCACCCAGTGGCAGCGATGCGTCCTATGACGCCGGTGGTGGGTGGTCCGGAAGTCCTGGGGGGGGAACACAGACACAACAGGGCGGATGAAACAAGGCAGAAGTACAGTTCAAGGGAAATCCAAATTCGTAGTAGCAAGGCAGAAAGCAGGTCTGGTTTTCTGGGGCAGAAGAGTATCCAAGATTCAGGCAGGTCCGGGGTCACAAAACAAGAGTGAGCCAGAAGCGCGAGCAAACAGGTTCCGGGTGTGAGCTTTGCAGACGATCTGACAAAGGAGAGCTGAAAGACAGGGCTTTAAATACTGGGAGAGGTTAGTGGGTAATGCAGCGCAGCTGGCAGAGTAATTAGAGCAGAGCAGAGCAGGGACAGGTGGAGCTAGTTAGGCTGAGTAGAGAGAGTGGTGAGCAGAGTGGAAGATAATGGAAACCAATTACGGTGGAGTGAGAGGGCTCATGACAGAACCCCCCCCCCAAGGGACGGCCCCAGAAGTCCCAAGAGCAACACCACGCCGGGCGGGAGGAGGGGAGCCGGAGGAGGGCTAGAACTCCTCCGAACGGTCCGAGTGAACGTCCTCATCCTCGGAGGAAGCCGGAGGGTCGTGGTCGGGAGATGGGACAGGTCCCGAGACAGGGTCAGGCACAGGACAGGAAGCCGAGCGGGCAGGACGGTCAGGGACCCCTCTGGGGCGGCCCCTACGGATTGCAGGTTGATCAGGATGCCGTTGGTGGAAGGCGGTGATGAGAGTCCGATCCACAATCCGACTAGCCGGGACCCAGGTCCTTTCCTCAGGTCCATAGCCCTCCCAGTCAATGAGGTACTGGAGACCCCTACCCCTCCGTCTGGACCGAAGCAGGCGGCGGACGGTGTAAACCAGACCACCATCGACGAGCCGTGGAGGAGGAGGAGAAGGCGCAGCAGGGACCAGCGGACTCTCATGAATGGGCTTAATCTTAGACACATGGAAAGTGGGGTGCACCCTCATGGAATTAGGCAGTTGGAGCCGGACAGCAGTTGGGCTAATCACTCTTACAATAGGGAATGGGCCAAGGAACCGAGGTGCCAGCTTTTGCGACTCCACCCTGAGTGGCAGGTTCTTCGATGACAACCACACCCTTTGACCAACATGGTAGGTGGGAGCAGGAATTCTCCGACGGTTGGCCCCGGTAGTGTAGCTGGCAACGGATCTGAGGAGTGTGGCTCGGGCTTGTGACCAGGTGCGGCGACATCGACGGGCAAAAGCAAGTGCAGATGGGCAAGTAACCTCCCCTTCCTGGCTGGCAAATAGAGGAGGCTGGTATCCATAAACACATTGGAAGGGGGACATACCGATGGCAGAGCAGGTCAGAGAATTGTGTGCGTACTCCACCCATGTCAATTGCTGCGACCAGGAGTGGGGGTTGCGTGAGGTCATGCATCGCAGTGCCTTCTCGAGCTCCTGATTTGCCCGCTCTGACTGCCCATTGGATTGGGGATGGAATCCGGAAGTCAGACTGACTGTGGCTCCCAGCAGGTGACAGAACTCCTTCCAAAAGGCGGAGGAGAATTGTGGGCCACGGTCAGAAACTACATCCCTTGGCAGTCCGTGGATCCGGAAGACGTGTTCCAGGACCACCTGGGCGGTCTCCTTGGCGGTTGGGAGCTTGGGGAGGGGAACGAAGTGTGCCATCTTGCTGAATCGGTCAACTATGGTCAGAATGACGGTCATGCCACTTGAAGGGGGCAGCCCCGTGACAAAGTCAAGGGCGATGTGAGACCAGGGACGTCTGGGCACAGGCAGGGGCTGCAGCAATCCGGCTGGGGGCTGGCAGGACGACTTGTGTTGGTTGCAGATGGGGCAGGCTTGGACGAATTCCCGTACATCCCTTCTCAGAGAGGGCCACCAGAACCTCTGGGCGAGCAGGTTGTAAGTGCGGGTGGAGCCAGGGTGACAAGCTAGGCGGGAGTCATGTCCCCACTGAATGACCTGGGACCTCAGGTTTTCGGGGACAAACAGGCGGTCAGCTGGGCAAGCGCTGGGACCTGGCTGGTTACGGAGAGCTTCCAGCACCTGTTCCTCAACAGCCCAGGTCAGAGCTGCTACGATGCAGGGACTTGGCAGAATCGACACAGGATCCTTGGAGGGGGTGTCATCCTTCTGGAATTGACGGGAGAGGGCGTCTGGCTTGGTGTTGCGTGATCCAGGCCGGTATGACAGAGTGAAATTAAACCTGGTGAAGAACAGGGCCCAGCGGGACTGCCTGGAGTTCAACCGTTTGGCCGTGCGGATGTACTCCAAGTTCTTATGATCGGTCCAAACGAGAAATGGAATGGTGGACCCCTCCAGCCAGTGACGCCACTCCTCCAAGGCAAGCTTCACAGCCAGCAGCTCTCGGTTCCCTATGTCGTAATTGCACTCAGAGGGGGACAACCGATGTGAGAAAAAGGCACAGGGATGTAGCTTCCTATCCTCCGCAGCCCACTGAGAAATCACAGCACCAACTCCCACATCCGAGGCGTCCACCTCCACAATGAATTGCCGGTCCACATCAGGCATCTGGAGGATGGGAGCGGAGGTGAACCTTACCTTGAGGGTACTGAAGGCTTTGTCGGCTGCTGGGGTCCAGGTGAAGGGTTGCTTGGTGCTGGTTAGAGCAGTGAGAGGGGCAGCAATGGTACTGTAGTTCCGGATAAACTTTCTATAGAAGTTAGCAAACCCCAGAAACTGTTGCAGCTTCTTTCTGTTCTCCGGAACTGGCCATGAAGTGACTGCTGATATTTTGGCAGGATCCATTTGGATACTTCCCTCTGCCACTATGTACCCCAGGAAGGCCACTGTCTTGACGTGAAACTCACATTTCTCTGCCTTGGCGTAGAGGGAATTCTCCAGGAGACGATGAAGGACTTGCTGGACATGGCGGGTGTGTTCAGACAGGTTTCTGGAGTAGATTAAGATGTCATCCAGGTAAACGAAGACAAACTTGTTTAACATGTCCCGCAGCACATCATTCACTAGAGCCTGGAACACAGCAGGAGCATTGGTGAGGCCAAAAGGCATAACCAGATACTCGTAGTGGCCTGTTGGTGTATTGAATGCGGTTTTCCATTCATCTCCCTCCCGGATCCGCACTAGGTGGTAAGCGTTTCTGAGATCCAACTTGGTAAAAACAGTGGCTCCCTGGAGCAACTCAAAGGCAGAGGTGAGCAGAGGCAGAGGGTAACGGTTTTTCACTGTGATGTCGTTGAGTCCCCTGTAGTCGATGCAGGGGCGAAGAGATCCGTCCTTCTTCCCCACAAAGAAGAAGCCAGCACCAGCAGGAGATGAAGATGGACGGATTAATCCTGCGGACAGAGAGTCGTTGATGTAGTCCTCCATGGACTTTCTTTCAGGAGCAGACAACGAATAAAGACGGCCCTTTGGAGGGGCTGTTCCAGGGAGGAGGTCGATGGCACAGTCGTACGGTCGGTGAGGGGGCAGAGATGTGGCTCTTGCTTTGTTAAACACTTCTCTGAGACCATGGTAGCATTCTGGGACATTGGAGAGGTCAGGAGCGGAGTTAGTGGGTACTGGCCGAGGGGGTAGTGCGGCAGCAAGCAGGCAGGTTCGGTGGCAGTCCTCCCCCCACTCCCTGATCACCCCGGTCACCCAGTCGAGCTGAGGGTTGTGCCGGCGGAGCCATGGGTAACCCAGGATGAGGGGTTGGCCTGGAGAGGGGAGCAGGTGAAACTGGATAGTTTCTTGATGGTTTCCGGACAGACCCATCGAGACCGGGGCTGTGACATGAGTGACCGATCCGAGTAAGTGTCCGTCCAGTGCCCGGGCAGGAATAGGAGGTGTCAAACGGTGGTTCTCCAGTCCCAGTTGGCGTGCCAGTTTGATGTCCATTATGTTGGCTTCGGCGCCAGAATCCACCAGAGCAGCCAGGGTGTGAGTTGAGTCAGAGAGGCGGAGGTGAACTTGCAGCAGGGGTTTGCGGTCGGAGGACTGGATGGTCATTGAGCTCAACCGGACTCCCCCTATGCCCGGTGAGCTTCGGCTTTTAAAAGGGCAGGTTACCACACGATGTCCATCACCTCCACAATAGAGGCAGAGGTTTGAGGTGAAGCGGCGCTGGCGCTCTGCAGGAGTGAGAGAGGCTCGCCCAATCTCCATGGGCTCAGACTGGTCAAGCTGACTTGGGTGAGTGGCAGTAGATGACAGGAGCCCCGTCGGATCTCTCCGAATGCCGGTAGTTGGTGGACCTTGGCGCCCCCTCTCACGACGACGGGTCTGTATCCTTCTGTCGATCCGGACAGTCAGTGCGATGGCTTCATCAAGAGTGGAAGGCAGTTCATGGGAGACCAACTCGTCCTTGATATAGTCGGCCAAGCTATGGAAGAACGCGTCCACCAACGATGGTGTGTTCCAAGAACTTCGTCTTGCCAGGGTTCGGAAGTCGATGGAATGGTCTGCGACTGTACGTCTGCCTTGTCGAATACTGAACAGTTCACGAGACGCCTCTGCGGTTGGTGAATCCAGGTCAAACACCTTCAGCATCTCCTCAGCAAACAGGTTGAAGGTTGCACATGCGGGGGTTTGACGTTCGAACTCTGCTGTTCCCCAGAGTCGAGCTCGGCCCGTCAGGTGAGTGATGGCATACCCAACTTTAGCCCCTTCCGTGGCGAAGGTCCTTGGCTGCAAGGAGAACTGAAGTCGGCAGCTAGTCAGGAATGGCCGGACCTGGGTTGAATCGCCGTTGAACCGCTCGGGGTCTCCAATCTTGGGTTCCGGAGCAGCGGCTGCAATGACCGGGGCAGGTAACTCAGGGGCAGGGCTGGTGGGCAGACTGCCTGGAACTGGGCCGGTGGGCGGAGTGGCTGGGGTAAGGTTGGGGAGGAGTTGGATGATCATGGCGAGTTGCTGCTGGTGCTGCTGGAACTGCTGATGCTGTTGGTGGCCGACCTGAAGCAGGGAGGTGATGTCGCCGCTCATGCGGGCTAGCCCTCTCTCAGTGTGTTCCAGGCGTTGCATGGCGGTGGGTTGCTCAGGTTCGTCGGTTTCCATGTCGGGGGAAGTGTGCGCTGAGTCCATGATGGTCAGATCGTACTGTCACGGTTCAGACAGACGACCAGAGGACCACAATTGCGTCACACCAGAAAGTTTATTAAACTTAAGGGAAAAGGGAAGTAGGGAGTGAGTGAAGGCTCCAGGGGTTACTGGGAATAACAGGGATACAGGGGTTCCGTCCAATGTGCTGTGTCTGTGTCCCACCCAGTGGCAGCGATGCGTCCTATGACGCCGGTGGTGGGTGGTCCGGAAGTCCTGGGGGGGGAACACAGACACAACAGGGCGGATGAAACAAGGCAGAAGTACAGTTCAAGGGAAATCCAAATTCGTAGTAGCAAGGCAGAAAGCAGGTCTGGTTTTCTGGGGCAGAAGAGTATCCAAGATTCAGGCAGGTCCGGGGTCACAAAACAAGAGTGAGCCAGAAGCGCGAGCAAACAGGTTCCGGGTGTGAGCTTTGCAGACGATCTGACAAAGGAGAGCTGAAAGACAGGGCTTTAAATACTGGGAGAGGTTAGTGGGTAATGCAGCGCAGCTGGCAGAGTAATTAGAGCAGAGCAGAGCAGGGACAGGTGGAGCTAGTTAGGCTGAGTAGAGAGAGTGGTGAGCAGAGTGGAAGATAATGGAAACCAATTACGGTGGAGTGAGAGGGCTCATGACAGGCCCTCTGTAGGGGACTACCGACCCAGCAACTTTCTGTGTTCGGGTAGGAAACTGCTTGATTTCGCGCTGTTTGTTGCTGTTGATTTGGTTATTTTTGAACCACTTCAGTTAACTGTTATGATCCGTCGCTTCAAAACATTTCCTAATTAGTGATTCATTACAGTGTCGAATAGCTTGGTGATGCTGTGCTGTGCAGGTGCGCTCACTTGACGCCAAGGTCAGGAAGCCCACGTGCACACTGGTGTGCAAGCAGGCCAGGGTGGACACTTTTGACAGAATTGACAAAGTGATAATTCACTCGAATACTTGCAGTCCATGATTGACTTAAAATGAGAACAGAGTGTGTGTGTTCAGGTTATGATTTTACTGTTTTTTCAAGTGACATTGGCAAAAAGAAGCTATAGCCTAGTGTTTATGAACTAAACGGAATACAAACAAAAATGTAATGTGAACAACGACCAGCTGGGGCAGGGATAGAGTGGAGCAACTGCACTCAGGTTCGGCCCATTAGGACGAACCGTGAGGGAAATTTGGTCTCTGCATTCATCCCAATCCGTGATTTAGTGAAACACACTCAGCACACAGTGAGGTGAAGCATACACTAATCCTGACGCAGTGAGCTGCCTGCTACAGCGGCGCTCAGGGAGCAGTGAGGGGTTAGGAAGGGCACTTCAGCCATTCCTACTGGTTGGGGTTCCTCCGGTTACAAGTCCAAAGCGCTAATCAATACTTCTGGATGCACAAAGCAGCACTGGCCTGTATAGGAGAGAAAGAGGGAAGAGGGAAACCTGTTTGTGTTCCTCCCAAATGAAAAGCGAAGCACATATAGCCATTTGGCAGATAATGGTATACTGTTACTATAGACTACAACTGGTTTATCCTGTACCATAATATGCTTTGCTGGGCACTTACTTGCTGGGACAATTACCTTGACGAGATTGTCCTCACAGATATTCTGTGTGTTTATGCAACACAGTACACTTGCATTTAACCTACACAGGGTGACATGGAGCAGAACAAAGCATGGCGTTTTGTGTTGACCTCTTCTGTGTACTCTGAGATCAAATATGCATTGCAGATGAGAATGAAGATCTGCTGAAGCACAAGCACATGGGTGGAGAGGCTGAATAATAGATTGGTACAACACATTCAGTGGACTGAGGGGCAGGAAGAGACAAAGACAGAGAGGCAGAGATGGAGAGATAGATAGATATATATATATATATATATAGAGAGAGAGAGAGAGAGAGGGAGAGAGGAAAGGATGCCAAGGAAGGGTTATGTGGCAGGGTGAGATAGCAGCGAGGTTACGAGTAGAGGCACTCTGAGGATGCAAGTGTTTAGTGGTGACAGATGTCAAACCCCCTCTACAATTAGCCGTGAGGGAGAGGACAGGGATCATAATCCCTGGCTCTAGTGGATGGAGAGAGAGAGGATGCACACATCTCACGGACGCACAGGCGCACGCACGCACGCGCGCACACACACACACACACACACACACACAGTGCTGGCCGGGAGTCTCAGAGCAGTGATGAGTTAGAGTTTCGGAGAAACCAGACAGATAAAGATTTGCAGTAATGCCAACGGACTTGCAAAACACAAATGCATCTTGGCACTAGTAGTTTCTAGCCATTCCCTATCTGTCACACTCATTTCATTACAATACATGAAACAGAAATAGAAACATAGCATACACACACACACACACACACACACACACACACACACACACACACACACACACACACACACCACATACAAATACAGTGTATTTCCAGTCTTGTGAATATGAAATGGGTAAACAACACCAGACTTTTTCCGATATCCATCTATGGCATAGAGTAAACTGTCTCTTATCACAGACTATAATAAACTTGATGTTGTCCTTGAAGAAAAACTGTTGATTTAAAGCACATTCAGAAGCTGATTATCACAACAGTCAATAGGCCTATTGTGTAAAACACTGCAAATAACTGCACAGAGACAAGCCAAAGTCAAGAGCTGCAGAAACTGGGACTTACAGTAAACAGAGGGGAAAAGACACAGACACACTTTCACATGCATTGTGCTATCGGACAAATATCGTCCCAAAAAAGACACAGCACAAAAACATGTTTTTGAAAAAACAAATTTATTCCATGAGTCAGAGCTAACTGCTCCCAGGCAAGCTATGGGGCTGAGGCTGTTATATATATATATATATATATAGCATGTAATTACAACTATTAGGGTGCCAATTGGTTAATTACTCCATATCCTGTATGTTGATGGAAGCTACAAATGACAGGAAATTAATATAAAAGCTGCATTATATCCTGTGGAAGGTAGGCAAGTGATAATTGTTAAATTGTAGTGTACAATGTGTGTGTGTGTGTGTGTGTGTGAGAGAGAGAGAGAGAGAAAGAGAGAAGGTGTGAAGGTGTGTAAATGTGAATGTGTGTGTGCATGCATGCGTATATGTGTGTTTGTTTGTGCAAGTGTGCATGCGTACCGGTGCAGTGGCAGTGACATTGGGTCGGGGGTCACTTTAGCTGGCAAGCGCGCTGCCTGGTATGTAGACACAGGACACACGGCCAGTAGCACAACTTAATTGCCAATTTCTGTGCGGATGGCAAACAAAATTAGACCAATGTCCAGATGAAATAGATACCAATTACAGGGGTGCACGCTCGCTTGGCGAATGAGTGATTCTCTTGTAAAAGGCATTTGACTAGTGGGAGCCCAAGCCAAATCACTCACAGTTATCCAGACGGGCTTGCTCCTTATTCGCCGCGTCCGAAGAATGCGCCAATATTGACAGAGGCATTATTCAACCCGATCTTATTTAGTTATTTATTCTGTCGAGGAAAAGCTGTGGAGAAGCAATTATACGAATCTTGCAGATGTATTTCATTTACTTTGAAAGCTTTCTGACCCCCCCTATCGCTTCTCGAAGGATTGTTCTCTGGCAGCGAGACCAGTGAGCATGGGAGAGGAAGTGGTCACTGGTGACTGAACCAGAGCGGAGGTTAAATGACACTCATGTCGCACTGATAGCCTGTGTCTGACCTCAGCCATCCATTAGAACGGCGCCACTGGATTTATGGATGTGGTTGATTCAAATAATAATAATAATAATAATAATAACGGGCAGGAATTACACTGCACAAGTCGTGCAAATATGGTTTTCAGTAGTAATTTCACCCTCCAAAAAATGCTGATTTGTTTTTTTTTCCAACCCAAACAGTGTTTTTTTTTTTTTACTAATTCTGGGTAGTTTTCTGGTTGAGAGTAGGGGTCCCTTGTTTTTTCCACTAAATGTGACATAATCTACCCAGCAGCTGGGTCACTTTTAACTCAGTTGTTTCATTATTAGGGCTATGTAACAAGCTTAAGTTCAATAATACAAACACTGTCATGGTTACTCCAGAAGTAATGTTCACAACAAAAGCCACTGATGGCACCTGTAAGAACAACTCTGCATTGTGTGTGATATCATGATTATCGTAACATAAATGGTACCGGTTATCACCATTATGCAATGCGATACGATTAAAATGTGCTGAATTTTTCTCTAAACCTACCACCAATGTTGGACAGAACTCAAAATTGGCCTGTCCTCCATGCACAGTAGCAACAAAACTAAAGGTCAAAAGAACAGCATTCATATGCCATAGTGTCATAAAAGTATAGTATAAGTATAAGTATATATACTTTTTTGATCCCGTGAGGGAAATTTGGTCTCTGCATTTAACCCGATCGGTGAATTAGTGAAACACAAACAGCACACAGTGAACACACAGTGAGGTGAAGCACACACTAATCCCGGCACAGTGAGCTGCCTGCAACAACAGCAGCGCTCGGGGAGTAGTGAGGGGTTAGGTGCCTTGCTCAAGGGCACTTCAGCCACGGCCCACTGGTCGGGGCTCGAACCGGCAACCCTCTGGTTACAAGTCCAGAGTGCTAACCATGGCTGCCCCTAGTGTGTGTAGTGTGGCTCCTTTAAGACAATCCTTTGGCGTGAGTTCTGGAGCTGTCCAACTTGTAACTATACTGTGTAGCCTACATAATCTGATTTTAATATGTACAGATATCTAGGCTATATTTAACATTTATTTTCTATTTGGTCTGTTATGAAATCATGCATTGGCCAATGTAAGCACAGCTCAGTTGTAAGAAACTTAAATACATGCATGCTTAGCATTTTGTGAAAATAAATCATTAAGGCTACATTGACAAACTCTTAACCATGAGCTGTATATTCTCTGATTCTAATATTTACAGATATCTAGGTGATGTAAGCACAGCTCAGTTTTAAGAAATGCTTAAAGCCTAGACCACCAATTTTGCTACAATTTATTTCAAAACCGGATTACTCTGGAACTGGCTAATTATACACGGGAATGCATTACACCGGTACCTACATACACAAACACACACAAAAACACACACATAAAAAACTAACTTACATGCAGGCACACACACTCAATAAACACACACATATACACAAAAACAACCACACACTGTGCACACACTCGATTACAAACATGCAAGAAAGGAACAAAGTAGATAAATGAACACAATTTGACAAACGTGACTTTTTTTGTGGAAAAAATGTGCTGGACTGGGCAGCGGTCATATTTTGTACCGCTCTGTGGTACATCTAGTTTGACATTGGTGTGGACACGTCCTTCGGTCCCCACGCAAATCTACGCCCATGTCAGATGCTAATGAATCCATTTTAGCTGAATGCAGTATAGACCCCTCATCCACGAGCAGTCTGGTGAAGTACACATACAACACATTACAAATGCAGACTTTTGAGAACTCACTAAAGCAACAAAACGCATTTCCGCTGATGGATACTTGACACTGGCTGGTTTTGTTAACAGGATCAAAGAGGTCAGTGTGTGTTGTGCATTCTCCAGCTTCCAGTGTCTAATTATAAACATGAAAAGTAGGGCAGTTTAAGAGAACTTTGGAGTGATGAACCAGTCTCACAAGCACTGGAATGTTTATTAATTTCCTCTCTGTTGTGGTGACTGATGAGGTAATGCCAGCTATTGATGCACATCCTCAGCATGGCCAGTCCTTGAAAGTCATTACAACAAGAAGAGTTACTGTTTGGAAAGTTTGCAAATTGGAGGGTATGCATCACTTTGTGGATGGCAAGGCCTTTTGAGGGCACATTTTAATGGTGGCAAGCGCCTTAATTATGTTTATATTTATGAATCATCATTCAGGCTGCCTCAATAAGTCACTAGGCCAGTTTCGCCTTGCCAATTTTCTAGTTGTATTGAGCCAGTGCACCTGTTTAATTTGCTACAAGGCTATTGTGTTCAAATGTTCAAACCGTGGCCCAGAGCTTCTCTGTACCTTGTACAGAGAAGCTTTGGGCCACGGTTCTGTACTGGTGCTGAGCTCTATAAAATGTTCTGCTTGAAAGCTACTCTTACAAATCTTTAGTAATAATTAGATTGTGCTGAGTCCATGTGGACCGCTATGAGGCATATAAAAGTAGCGTATTATTTTGGGTACCCACACAATTAAACACTTTAATCCAGACAGATTGAATGGCCAACAAAATGGCCAACAAAAGGGACATGACATGTTTCTTTTGATGACTAGGCTAGCAGAAGGTGGTATGGTCAACAATATTGTGGTATAATTAAAAATGGCCAAATACTTATATGTTATAATTAAAAGCCTTTACTAAAACTGACTTTACTTGACAGTATCGAGTGACATGACACTGTCATGAACGTGTCGTAAACAAGTCATAAACATTTATGACATAACGCTACTGTCATTAAAGGTTGTATCAGTGATTTCAGCCAAAAAAAAAGGCCCAAACATAAATGATCACATTCATCTAATATTTCCTAACGATCCCCTAGCTGCCTGCCCCATAAGGAGGCCGTCAAAAAAACGCGTCTCTGTAGGCAGCCTAGGCTCCGAGATCTGTACACAAAAACAATAGTATACCAACAGGGGTTGGCAACCACTCAAAAGCAAAATAAAGTGTTTCAACCAATAACCGACGAGATGCGCGTTTAGGAGAGTTTCAATTGCACGGGAGGGAGTAGCGAGCGAGCAGATACAGCCAATCTACATTTTGACCGGTCAGAAGGCCCGTTATGATTTTTGAGCCGTACGCCGCCTCCTTATCTGCCCTTCTTTTGCCCTGTCTCTTTTCTGTTGACCGTTCGGCTGTAAGCTAATTCATCTGGCCTCTAAGAGCGGAAATCAACCTCAGGTTTCAGGCCGCAGGGTCCTCACTACATTAAAGCCTTGAGTTTTAAGCCTTAACAGAGATACTGATTGGGCACTTTCGGTGTTAAAATGCCCCTAGACTCGTCTCGGCTTTCTCCCAATCATGAAATCACAGCCTCTGTGTCCTCTTTGCTGGGACAGACAAAAAGCTGGAGCATTCAACTTCTATTTAGTTCCGTCTTGTGGAGGGAAAGAAGAACAACTGTGATACTGTGTGAACTGTAATGTTCTCAAGCGTGTAGTCTTTCTCAATTTACAAGAAGCATCTGCACACTGACGTGCATTGGCTCGTCTGAAGATGCCGTCCGTCTGTTCATTTGCTTCCAGTGAATTAAGGAACAAAGAGTGTCCCATTTCACCCCATCGGTCACAATTGTGACCGAAAAAAAAAATGTACTCATAAGCCTCTAAAACTGTAACTGGGGAATATCCCAATACTCTTTCAGTAAATATTGAAACAATAGAGTGTTTCAATGAAATGTGTGCAGTGTCAAATGTTTTGAGTAAATTGTCACATGACCAGAGCTGTTTACTTACTGGTTGCACCTTGAGAAGAGGATGACGGCCTCACAGCTCCCAAATAAAAGGATTTTAAAGTATGTTAAAATAAACATAGGACAAATATTTTTGTACACATGGTCTTTAAGGTGTCTAGTTATGATATATACATTTATAATTATTCAAATGTCTTTGGTGTGTTTGCAGAATGAGTAAACATATTAACGGTCACAATAGTGACCGGTGGGATAGAATGTTGTATCTAGATGCACACATACTTCTACACCTACAAACACACACACATACACATACTCATACATACACACATACAGAGACATACACACACACATACACATATTCACATATTCACACACACAGACACACACACTCACAGACATACACACACACACACACACACACACACATAGATATACACACACACTCACACACACACACAAATATACACACTCACACACACAGATACACAGACACACATACACAGAGACATACACCCACCTGCAGATACACACACACATCACACATACATATATATATATATATATATATATATATATATATATATATATATATATATATATATATATACGTATATATATATACGCACACACACACACAATATGCACACTAACTCTCACACCCCATGCAGATACACACACACAGACCATATACACTAACTCTCACAATTACATGCAGACACGCACGCACAGACATACACATTCAGAGTACTATTTTAACGAGCCGAAGCTCCTGGTAAATAAACAATGTTTACATATTTTTCATATTTATTATTGCGACAAAAAAGCCTTTAATTGAGTATACGCATATTATCCCACCGGTCACAATGTTGACTGGTAATAAAACTCACTTTTTCATCTACTTTTCTACATTTAAAAAAAAAATATATATATTGATTACTTCAAAGGGTTGCTAATAACACATGATTTGCATATTTGCATGTCTGGGAAAAATTTGGGCTTAAATGGGTTAAGCTGTCCCAAACCTGGCCTTCCCGCAGGGTCAAAGTAAAAATCCTGCCATGTGCACTCCACAGGTGATTTCACCAAAGGACGGATCTACCTGGCTGATAGAACTGTGCTCCGGGTTAGTGTGTGCTTCACCTCACTGTGTGCTCACTGTGCACTCTGTGTGTTCACTAATTCACGGATGGGATAAATGGAGAGACCAAATTCCTTGCATACGCCAGTATACTTGGCCTAGAAACCTGATTTACATTTACATTTAATTAGAATCAGCTGTTTTAATGAATGTTTAGAACAAATATGTGGCAGGACTTTCACTTTCTACCTCTGCCTTCCAGCCAAGTCACGTTGTACACAGAAAGTTGTACCACAAAGGGGTATACACTCACGTCAGTGTTGATGTTTTGACAAAAACACAAACACCCCCAAGCAACCCCACCAAATTGCTATGGCATTATAGCCTCTAAGCCTCTGTAGGATTTAATCAAGTCTCTTGGTCTCAGCAAAACACAGGCAGCTGCAGGAGATTGTGCCATTATGTCAATATGACGAGGAAGCTGCATTTTTGCGATTGCAGGCACCGCTGTTTCAAAAAGAGCCCTGAGAAGAACGACGCGCTGAGCTCAACTTTCAGACCCCTCTCTGCTACCTCTGCTTTCCTTGTACATAGTTGGTTTTTCTTGCTGTTGTGCGACCTATGGGTGTGTTTGGATTAGATAACTCATGTCCAAGCCAGACCAAAACGGCCCGGCGTCAGGCAGCCAGTCACCCATGTCTACTGTGCTTCTCTCCCTGAGGTAGTGCTGACGTAGGGCGCAATGACACTCTAAATATTGTTGTCCACTATTTATTTAGAAAATATTGTTATTACCCCCTGCAGCTACCCTTTTTAGAATGTAAGACAAGCACATACATTAGGCATTAAATGCCATGCATAAGACATTGGAATCGGCATCAAAGCACATTACATTAACAGAGTGGTTGCAGAAGACTGTATAAGGCTACGTAAGCAGCGGAATATAAGTTGTAATATATATTACTAAAGAGCAAAGTGAGGTTCACATTTATGGATCTGGATCCAGCCCTTTGCTGGGCAGCCGGAGAGAAGATTGGGTCAGTGCGAGTCGGGCCAGATCATTATGGATTTGAAGTGAGCCGGATGTGCGATTAGTCAGGCACTTTTCAACGTGGGCTGTGGTCATTAGCTCTCAGAATAGAATGAATTGTCTTGCCTTGACAGCTAAATGCACGGCTGTCGTGTTCGATAACAGCCCCTCTCTGTGTCATTCTGTCCTGTGCACACACACACACACACACGCACACACACAGATTCACACACATTAATCTTATGATGCTCAGTGACCAATCAGATCACCTCTTAATGATGAGTCTTGAAATAAAAATGCCTAAGGCTGACAGCACTTGCAAATGTGCTCTCTCCCGCATTCTATTTGTCTTTCAAAAGACAGACAGGCACACACACAAACACACACGCACACACACACACACACACACACACACACACATTTCTTATCTTTTTCTGTTTCTATCTATAGTCCTACAATATATGTGCTTCTCTCTCTTCTGTCTATGTCACGCACACACAATCTTTCTTAATCTCTCATCATGTTCTATCCATTGCTCACCCACTCACACATACATGACACATATTTTTCACAGTGTATGTCACACACACATATCACACACACTCTCACACACACACACACACACACACACACACACACACACACACACACACACACAGATTCATACCCCCCCCCCCCTCCACACACACACACACACAGATTCATACCCCCCCCCCCCCACACACACACACACACACACATACAGATTCATACACACACACACACACACAGATTCATCCCCCCCCCCCCCCCACACACACACACACACACACACACACAGAAAAGAATATTGCCTGAGTGTGCAGAAGTGGTTTGTGTTGTCGCATGGCTCTCTGCCCCATCTGTGTTCTTGGCCCTGCACGTCTCTCCAGAGTCCGCCATTTGCCCTGGCCAGCTGAGCCTGGACGCAGCCTCAGCGGAGCGTCACAAAGTTAAAGAAAGACTTCATTCTTCCCTCCCTCCGTTTTGTGTTGCCGTATTTCATGCCCATGGAGGTGGCTTCGTAGTCCTGTTTTGTGGCTTTGACCTTGTGGGTGTTTGTGTTTTGAATAGTAAGATATTTCATCCAAATGGCCAAGTCTCACAGCATTAACAGAGCTGTTCTCAATGGATAAATCACCCAAAAGTTGGATTCTTTGATTCCTAGACTTCAGTAACTAGTAACTAAATAGTAATGGTGTCCGTTTCATTACTTTATGTTCATGTTATAGACCCTTTCAAGAGAGTTCCATTATCAGCATCATAGTTGGCCCCACAAGGCTTCCGTTTTAACATTCCATATGTTATCTTAAAGGTGCGATTTGTAGGATTGTTACCGAACGTTCTGCAGACCAAAATCAAAACACTGGTGAACGTTCTCAAGACTACCAGACGCGAGCCTCTTCTGGGTTGCCAGATGTAGGCCTAATGAAGACTTGGCTAACGTTAGTTGACCTGCAGCTGCTTTAACATTTCTCCAACCATGACCCAGCTACACATTATGGAAACAGTGAAAACAAAAAATACCTCTCTAACCAACGTAACAAATTTAGCTGAAGTTAGCGATGCAGATTAAGTTCAGCCTAGGCTACCTGTTGTGGAGAAATATGGCCAGCTCTGCGTCAGACTTGATATTCTTCGTTTGACGAAGACGTCACCATCTCAGGAAGCTCCTCCGATGTCCACTTAATTTGTTTCTTGTTTTAATTTTGTAAATTTGCCTGCCTCTCGTAGGCGTTCATGACTACAACTGACAGCTGTTGACAGTTGGCCTTTGCTAATTTGGCAACCCAAATAGGAGGACGCGCTAGCCCATTATTAATACACTATTCTAGAATTAATCGTTCAAAACATAAACGAAAATTCCAAGAGATTCCGCCCCGTAACTCATTTTTTTTCATGGGTTTTACGGGGTTTTACGGGTTAGAGTAATGTTGTCAAATAAGCCATTACTTCAATTCATTGTGTTTCCTTACTCTCTGACAACATATGGTGATAATGTTTTGAATGGTTACAGTTTATTTTCCATTATTTCCTACATACTGGACCTTTAATGCAGAGGAAGTAGATTGGGAACCAAATAGAACGTTCAAGCATTGTTTTTGTTTTTATTGTTAAAAAGGTCTATAAAATGTAATCTCAGAGTTCCCACTGTGTGCTAATGCAAACAGACAAAAAGCCCTAGGAACTGTGTACTTCTAGGGGTAGCCTCTCCAGTTAGTAGTTAGTAGAACTGTTGTGTCCGAATGTGCTTATTAAAAGTATGTTGCCACCATTAGAATGTTGCTAATATAATAAAATGCTGATAATGAAATGGCCTCCAAAATGATGTTTGTTAAGGAAACATCTAATTATGTGAAATCAGACATGATGTAGTGCAGTTTGAAACCATTTGGCCATGATTTTGTGCAAGTACATAAGTACATTTCAGATACCAATTGCACTATAAAACCTGTATTTATATATTTATACAGCTCCACACACAAAAATAGTTGCAGTTAGATTCCATCAAAAGTGTTCCAGGTTGCCAAGCAACACATCAGGGGACTGCAGGTCACCTCTCAAAAGCAGAGTGGTCAGCTGTAGGCTCCAGCACCCATGCCTCTTGTCCAATCAAATTGTAAGTGCAACACAGGTGATTATACTAGTCATTTATCATTTCATAGTCACTGATTACTTATGTAATAACATCTTGGACTTGTAATCGTACTGTGTGTTACTGTGTGCGTTTTACTGTGTGTGTGTGTGTGTGTGTGTGTGTGTGTGTGTGTGTGTGTGTGTGTGTGCAACTGCAACTGTGTGGACTAAGCAAGCCAATTGCAAAAAAACCTTACAAAGTACTGCTCCATTTATGCAATAATAGGGAGTCTATCCATCTGGAAGTGACGATGCCATGTTTACCCATAATGTTACATAATGTGTAACATACTTTCTTCAATGTTTGGATCTGTGAAGGTCCAAATAAAAGCATTTAAATATGTGTGTGTGTGTGTGTGTGTGTTGTTGCAGGTGTGTAGGGATCAGTGACAAGATGTACTGACAAGGACCAAACGGCTGACGAGAGAGCGTGCCTGACAGAGAGCAGAAGCACTAACGCTAGCCAGAAGGGACACAAGGAGATGGATTGACACACGCAGTGACACAGCAAGACAACTGCAGAGGCATCTGCACGATCTGCAGTGCGATTGCAGTCGGTTGTGACTGAGGGCCTTTGAGTTATTTTGAACTCGCAAAGTTCAAACGCAAAGTTCACACAATATCAACAGAAGATGAATCATCATCACATGCATAAATCAGACAAATGGATTGCATGTGTACAATTTGAGAAGTTCAGTAATCATGATTTCAGCAGTACATGTGACCAATGATCATATCTGAACGATTGATCTGAACGATCTGAAAGATTGACCCTTGATCTTCTATCTGTTGAATGCAGCTTGCCCTGTTCCCTCATATTAAAAAACTATTTGACAGTGATATTTAATCGATTGGCTCAGACATTAGTGTGAGTCTCAGATTTACAGAGGTTTACAGGTCATCCTCCGGGCATTCTCTCAGCACTGTCAACACAGGTTAATCCCTCTGACATAGTTTCAGTCAGGTTGAGGTCAGGACGTGAATATTAGCCAAAAGTATAAGTAAGTATATATACTCTTGATCCCGTGAGGGAAATTTGGTCTCTGCATTTATCCCAATCCGTGAATTAGTGAAACACACTCAGCACCCAGTGAACACACAGTGAGGTGAAGCACACACTAATCCCGACGCAGTGAGCTGCCTGCTACAGCGGCGCTTGGCGAGCAGTTGTGGTTGCAACTCCCCCAGTATAAATTTGGCAGAAGACTGTATAAGGCTACATAAAGCAACGGAATATAAGTTGTAATACATATTACTAAAGAGCAAAGCGAGGTTCATATTTATGGATCTGGATCCAGCCTTGCTCAAGGGCACTTCAGCTGTTCTGGTTACAAGTCTACTAACCGGTTACAAGGCTGAGGCGTTAACCAGTAGGCCATAGCATGGCTCTGGGCCACGGCTGCCCCCCTAATAATCCTAATAGGAGGTTGCATACATTGCCATATAGTTGGAACCTATATGAAGAGGGTGGAAAATAGAAAAAAGGAAAAAATAGAATATAGAAAAAATAGGTCCTCCATGGGTCAGAAAGAAAGGAACCTCATTGATCTTGAGTTAACAACACTTAACTTCCAGCTAGCACCAACACTGTTCTCTCTGTAGGTTTCAGTATTTACTGTCTGTGCCAAGTCTAGGCATGGTCCCCTGCGTGCGTTCTCCCGACCAAAACTATAATGTGTATTGTGCCAGATTTAGTGTTAGAATACAAAACCCTTGGCATTGTGACACAGTGAATGACGGGTTCAGTGGCTTAGTTTTCTACTTCAGCGAGAGAAACATACCAAGAGGGTTTCATAACGCTCTCCAGAATGAACTCTTTACCCGACAAACTGAGGCACCACATTTCCCTCGAAAAGAAAACAGACCAACCCACAGAGGTAAATTATGGTGGGCAGGCTCCACTCAGCGGCCATATTGCAATGCTTTTTGGGCACTTATCGGGCATCTATTTCGGCAGAAATGCGTGTCCGCAAGGCTTCACGACACCAATCCTGTTCCAGCGGCGAGATCACAACACATGATTGCCACGATTTCTTCACAACACACCACATTATTGGCTCAATGTATTCATAACACAGCACATGATTGGCTTAATGTATTCACATGTCAACATTTTGCAACATAAGAGTTGTGATGTGTAGACAACTGCCATATTGGCGTTATAAACTAACCCCATGCATTTCTTTGGAGGATTTTTTTGAGTGCTGTGTCTCCTCATTAGAAAGTCTCTGGTATAGGTCTCTCAGCACAGAAACTCAATCAATAAATCACAGTGCTTGAAATATGTCGTTGAAATATATCAAGATCATCAGAATATGCAGCAAAGTGTTTTTATAAGTCTGTCGTTTTCTCTGGCCCATAATACCCATGTACTCCTCTGACTAAATAGTAATAGCTGCCAACATTAAAATATTGTTGTTGGTCGTCTAATCAGCTGGGATTCACTGAAACATGAAAGAAACGGAGCTCTAATGTTATCAGCCCTTCTCCAGTGGTTTAATTCCCACAGAGCAAACAAGTCTAATGAAAATGTGCATCAGTATATAAGTATAGTATAGTATATATACTTTTTTGATCCCGTGAGGGAAATTTGGTCTCTACATTTAACCCAATCGGTGAATTAGTGAAACACAAACAGCACACAGTGAACACACAGTGAGGTGAAGCACACACTAATCCCGGCGCAGTGAGCTGCCTGCTACATTGGCGGCGCTCGGGGAGCAGTGAGGGGTTAGGTGCCTTGCTCAAGGGCACTTCAGCCACGGCCCACTGGTCGGGGCTCGAACCGGCAACCCTCCGGTTGCAAGTCCAGAGTTCTAACCAGTGGGCCGCGGCTGCCCTATACCTACTCTCCGCAGTGTGCTGTTTGTTGCTCGATGTCGCTTGATTGCTGTACATTGCTTTGCCCAGAAGCTAAATGAATAAAGTAGCATAAACAGATTTTGCTTTTCTCCTGACCCATGTGTTTTTAAATGTGCACGCATAGATCAACACGGATGTAAAATGTTGGTGCTGCACAGACAGTGTACTGTACATGGACTATGCTGATGACAAAGTTTACCCTACAATATCAGTTTCACTGTAGGGTTAACTCTCTCTCTCTGTGTGCGGTATTCACCACTGGAGGGCAATCGCCTTCGTAGCCACTGGCACACCGGTACACTGATACGAGAGTGTCGTACCAGTGAGAGTGTTGTACCAGTGAGAGTGCCCTTGTGAGATGCTGTACACAGGTCCAGCGAGGCGTCCGAGTAGCGGTGACCCTATAGGTCATGACTCAGTGCCTGCCCCATCTCATCTCATTACGCATTGTCAGAGGCTGGGTTTTTTTGCGGTGTTTCAACACATTTTCCTGCTGTGGAGGGACTGTGCAGGTATGGATCACAGAACTCTTTTCTTGAAAGCACAACAGCAAACACACCTACACACACACACACACACAAACAGACACACACACTCTCTCTCTCTCTCTCTCTCTCTCTGGCTCACACACACACATACACACATACACACTCATACACACACACACACACACACACTTAAAGGGTTTTCCTCTTAAGTGCTGTGGGACTGAAAAGAGTCACAGTGGACGCTTGCTGTCAGGATATTAAGGGATTAGACCGATCTGCCGTGGAACAGGCCAAGGTGAGATGACACACTCATCCTTTTTCTCTTTCTCTCCTCCTCTTCTTCATCCCTTCCTCCTCTAAATGAGTGAGATCGCTCACATTTTATGTTCACCTCTCCTCTTTGTGTTACTCTTTTGTTCCCCTCAGTCGGCAGTCAGTCTCTCTCTCTCTCTCTCTCTCTCTCTCTCTCTCTCTGTATTTCTCTCTCTCTCTCTCTCTCTCTGTATTTCTCTCTCTCTCTCTCTCTCTCTTTCTCTCTGTATTTCTCTCTCTCTCTCTCTCTCTTTCTCTCTGTATTTCTCTCTCTCTCTCTCTCTCTTTCTCTCTGTATCTCTCTCTCTCTCTCTCTCTCTCTCTCTCTCTCTCTGATGTCTCAACAGGGAATGCCTAGCTTTGTTCCTGCAGTATCAGACGTCCACACTGTTTGAGTCCGCTCTGCTTTGAAGCAGCATGACTCAGTTGTCGCCATGTGATAGAAACCAAAATGTCAGAAAGCAGAATGGAGCACAGGCAATGTGGATATTTTAATTTAAAAGTACAAAAAAGGTGTAATTTCACTGTTATGTTCACCTTTTAGTGCATGAAATCTAGCATCACCTCCAGTTTCACACAGGTCAAGCTGGCCTGAGCGCATATCTGTGGGGTGCTGGCAGTGTTCTTTTTTTCTGTCTGCATTAACTCAGCATGAATCTCCCTCCATCCCGGGACCAAATGATGGATCTCTCATGTGCGGGCAGTTATAGTGCTCCTACTGGACAAACAGGTCTTACAGTTTTTTTCAGTCGCTAACAAGCGTTTGTCTAACCAGTTGTCACATTGTCAAAACTCTAAACACAATTGGCACAGCATCGGTCTTTTGTGGCCATACCATTCACACATTTCATGTCGTTTTCACATATGCAGTCAGTGAACACATTTCCACAATGCTTACATTTTCTTAACAGACAAGCTATACCTCCCAACAAAATTATGGATTGTTTTTGTACGAATGTTAACACACAACACCACAATAGCAAAAACAATATTCCAAAGACACAGTATAAAAACCTCTGCTTCGGCTACCAAGTGGTTTTATCCCAGGTGCATCGCCTTGGATAATATCAGATGCGATGTTGATGAAAACATGTGGCTCTCTTTCCCGACAGGGCCAAAATAGGCCAAAAATGACTCCTTTGATATTTCATTCTGCTGTGGGTGACCTAAGCATATCACAAAGAAACCATCCATTTTCCATTACCTGTCGGCTAAATAAATACCAAGTTTGGTAGCAATTGGGTGAAAGGAACTCTAAATAACTAATTTTGAAATTATGTATACAGACGAGCCTAAATCACCATTAAATAGTTTTATTATCAAAATTAGTTGCAATATCAATACAATCACATTTGTATCAAAAAAATAACTTACAATTTCATCTCATACATATTATTTTGGTTAATAATCATGTTTTTTTTTTTGGTCAATGTGTAATAATCATGTTAACACAGTTTAGACTGTTAAAACAGATGAACAGTTAAAATGACCTAACAGAGTCAGTGTTGCTGAAAATGACCCAACAGATTCAGATACCTCCCACACGGAGTTACACTACAGATTTGGCCCCTACCCTCTCATACCACACAGTTTCATATCACTAGACAACATGGGCATATGTACTGTTAAAAACAGATGAACAGTATGTCATTACTACCACTGAACCTCGGTCGATTGCCATTACTCGCCATGTTGAAATATCGCGATCGGCGCTTGACAACCAATCACAAAATATAAAATCTAACTAATAGCAAAAATTCAACACATATCCAAGGAAAACCCATTTATTTGATTGGCTTAGACACTCATTGACATACAAACACGTTTTCGCAGGGTTTCAGTGAAGAAAAATGATACTTTTATTCATTTTCGTCATCAGTACGTACGTACTGATTTCTCTATGGGCTGTCGGGAAAGAGTTAACCCTGAAGATCACAAAGATTAGATACAGTAATTTTGTGCTTTTATTAGTTCCCCCCTTTTATTCTGGGCTTTTTGCTGTTGTTTTTTGTTCAAAATGCTCTTGTGTGTTCCATGGATATTTTGTTCACTGTAATACTGTAAAAACTTCTATCCTACTGTTCTATCATAAACTAGCAAACTAAACTAAACTAGCCTAGAAATCTAGACGCGCCCCTAGCGGTGGCAAATTACATTTGCTGCCAGGGCTAGTCTAGCAACTCTCCGTTGGCTTGTGAGCTCCAGAAATCGAAACTCAATCAGGCCAATGAAATCGTGTATAGAGTCGTTAGGTGGGCTTAACATAATGATTGATGGCAGAGTTGCAACGGTTTGGCTTGAATTCCCTGCTACTTGAAAACAAATAAGATGGATGTTGCTGTTGGCGAACAGTGTGACACGAGTTAAGCTTTTATTAAGTTGGCAAACGTTTGAACTAGCTCCGCTGGTGGGAAACGCATGGGACTCATAGCGCTGCCGCTGTCCTATTGCGTGCAGAGGGAATTTGAAAGACAACTGATTATCCCGCCCCTCGAACTGAGCACTGCGAACGGTGAGTGCCCAGACCCTACATTTTAATGTGGGTCTGGCTCGTCAGGCTAACTGTAAACAGGAAAGGGGAAAAAAATATTTGCTTTTTACTGGAATGCTTTTGAATGTGGACATACAGTTCCCAACCAAGAAATGTAGTGTAAAAATGTCGGATTGCATGTTTTGCATGCAAATACCTGAAAAAAACTGAAACATAAACGTCTATTCATTTTTTGTAATGTCAACAATAGCCAGTATTTTAAAACCTTGTGTACTTTGATTGACTGCATGTACCTTGAGAAGTGAAAACAAGTGTTATTCTTTGACAGAATAATTTCGTTTTGAGTCAGATTTGAGTCAGATAAAGTTAGTGTGTGCAGAGAAAGATGTGTTCTGTTTTGAAATGAAGAGTTAGTATATATTTACAGTAACAAAATGTGTTTTTGAGAAGAAAATTATCCATTTGGCCAATTATGTTTTTGTAGGTGTGAGTCTGTGTTAAGAGTTTAGAAAATGTAGACCTTTGAAGGTTCTCTTCTAGTCTAGGATAAGTCTTAATCCATGGGAAACTTGGCCATTATCTTATTATGTCATATGACTATCTATCAGGTGTTATGGGCTCTGTGCACTAGCTTACTTGAAGTCGGCAAACCAGTTTCCTGTTCGTTGACGTGGCTGTCAACAAGCACCTTAAGATGAGTAATTTAGTTGTACCAAGAAATACAATATTAGGTCTATGCAAGTCTTAATGTCCGCGGGTTGCAGTTTTGGCACAACTGAACTTCAGGTGCTTGTTGACAGCGATGTCAACAAACAGGAAACTGGTTTGCTGACTTCAATCCTAGCTACACAGAGCCCATAGGCATGAACTAGCATCTGGCATGTGGTTCAGGAATTGGAGGTGTGTAAACAAAATATATGGTCTTAATGAATTACAATCATTACAGTAACTTAATGAAAGTATTAAGTGATGGCCTATATATAGCCTACGGGCTGAAAGAGAGGTTGAGCAAAGCATGAATGCATGACTATTTAGGTGCTTTTATTGTATTGTCTATAATAAATTATTGGCTACATAACCATTGAAAATAGGTATCATTGCCAGTAGCGTGTGATTGAATTTAATCTTATGTTCACATTTTGTGTGATTCTATCAAGCCATGTATTTTTAGATAGATAGATATATTTTATTGATCCCTAGGGGAAATTCAAGGTCACAGTAGCATACAGAAGACAACACACACACACATTCAATAACAGCAGAACAAATAATTAAAAGTATATAATATAAAAAAACATAACTAAGCAATAAGGACTATAGAAGATAAAGAATATACTAAATATACAAAATACAAATTATACTAAATAAAACTTAATCAAAATCAATTCTAAAAAACAGTATCCTCTTAGTGGGTGAATAATCAATCAGGTGCCCTTGCAATGACTGAAGCAGGGACTTCTGAAAGAGGCTGTGATGTAGTTCTTGGTGAAATGGGAAGGGCCACTGTTTTGAATGTGTGCTCAACAGTCTTCCTAAGTACAGCTGCCCCAGTTATCAACATTGTGTTATCCAGCTCCCAAAGGCAAAGCCCAGCCATAGTCATACATTCAGCAAATAGGCTATTTAGGGACCTGCTGCAAGGACCTGCTGAGCTGGGCCCATCATCACAACAATAAGCCCGATGATGACAGTTATTTTTGAAAACCCACTGAAAACCACCACGTCTTGTAAAATATTTTCACTAGGGGTTTAATCACTGAGCAAATAATTTTCGTTGTGCATCCCTCTCTGTGCCTGTTGGATTGCTTCCCTTTCCAAAAATTGCGTCTGAATACCACACAACAAAGCCTTTTGCCTCCCCCCCTCAATCCTCCTCTCCCTCACACACAATTTGGAAATATTGTCAGCTGAACAAAGACGAGTGTTTAGTCATTTACCACAGTGGGAGAAAATCCATTTTCCTTCTCCGCATGCTGTAAACTTGCATGCTTTCATTCTGAACATCTCTTTACTCATACGAAAACAAAGTTCATATTCCCAGGCCACGGTGTGTAAGGTCCTGTCCTTTCCATATGCGTGTATAAATGTCCCTTTCTGTTTTCAAGCTATAAAACACCATTCCTGTGGGAGTTTATCTTTATGCAGGATGTGTTTGTGGTGGGGCACATGGGAACTATATCTGAGGTTTTGAATTCAATTGCCTCACATTTGGAGAGTTCTGGTCGCCTATATCTTTCGGGATGCAGACATACAGTATGTCCATGAGAACTGTGGATTTGGTCATGCATGTAGCTTGCATAGTTGTTTTTACGCATGACTTAATGTGGAGTTGCCATTTTGTCATGACATAGACCTGCTGTTTGGCAATTACTGCTCAATCGTATGTATTGCTCAGTCAGCACAATGAAGCCGCGACAGACCTGCTGGACCCGGTGGAAAAGCGTTTGATAAATCACGGCAGAGATACATGAGAGACATGAAGACGTGCTGAGACTGGCACAAAAACGACTCTTTCTTCATTAATTTTCCCATCACCCAGAATCCCCCAACACACACACACACACACACACACACACACACACACACACATACACACACACACACACACAGAAACAAACACACACACACACACAGAAACACACACACACACACACACACACACACACACACATAAATAACACAGAAACACACACACACACACACATAAATAACACAGAAACACACACACACACACACACACACAGAAACAAACACACACACACACACAGAAACAAACACACACACACACACAGAAACACACACACACACACACACACACACACACAGACACACACATGCAAGAGCATACACACACACACACACACACACACCCACACACACACACACATGCAAGAGCATACACACACACACACACATGCAAGAGCATACACACACACACACACACACACACAGACACACACATGCAAGAGCATACACACACACACACACACACACAGACACACACATGCAAGAGCATACACACCCACACACACACACACATGCAAGAGCATACACACACACACACACACACACAGACACACACATGCAAGAGCATACACACACACACACACACACACAGACACACACATGCAAGAGCATACACACCCACACACACACACACATGCAAGAGCATACACACACACACACACACACACACACACATGCAAGAGCATACACACACACACACACATGCAAGAGCATACACACACACACACACACATAAATAACACAGAAACACACACACACACACACACACACACAGACACACACATGCAAGAGCATACACACACACACACACACAGACACACACATGCAAGAGCATACACACCCACACACACATGCAAGAGCATACACACACACACACATGCAAGAGCATACACACACACACACACACATAAATAACACAGAAACACACACACACACACACACACACACAGACACACACATGCAAGAGCATACACACACACATACACACACACACACACATGCAAGAGCATACACATGCAAGAGCACACACATGCAAGAGCACACACACACAGACACACACATGCAAGAGCATACACATGCAAGAGCACACACATGCAAGAGCACACACATGCAAGAGCACACACATGCAAGAGCACACACACACAGACACACACATGCAAGAGCATACACACACACATGCAAGAGCACACACACACAGACACACACATGCAAGAGCATACACAAACGGCTCTGCAGAGCTGTGTCTGTATAGTAAGGATGTGACTGCAATTCCAACATGGTATTTCAGTGTCCTAATCTGCTTCAGTTAATTCTTCAGTTAATTCTCTCTCGTGGTGTATGTGTGTGTGTGGGTGTGGGTGTGTGTGTGTGCCTGCATGTGTGTGTGTGTGTGTGTGTGTGTGTGTCTGTGCATGCATATTTCTTTCTCAAGCAAGTGCACATGCATTTTTTTTATTTGTGTGTGTCTGTGTGTGGCAGGGGGTTAATGAGTGTATGTGTGTGTGTGTGTGTGGGGGGGGGGGGGGTGCAGAGCTGGAGGTAGTGGATCAATGCATTAGGGATGGATTGGAAGTCCAAAGCTGTAAACCTCTGCTTACAGGGAATGGAGACAGGGGGTAACTGATGAAAGAGAGTGATTATCTGAGCTTTCCACTTCTGCTTTGAAACTGCATGTTAGCCTGCGCAAATGAGGACTCATTTCATCTGTAATGGCCCTCAGGTCAGTGTGAGCTGATGACTTAATCAGGGACCTGAATGTTCTTTACCATAAAAAAAGAAAATGATGAAGAGGTAAAAAATGAGGCAAAGTGTTCAATTAGACAACATTTCCCATAAGAATACAATCGGGATGTACTGTACGCTCTGTGATACCACTTGTAATGAAATCACTGTCTGTCACCCCCCTGACATAAATAAACTCCTTATGATTGTTACGGTAGGCTAATGGAGTTCCTGCTTAGACCTCATTTGGAGATGTCATGTTTTCTTCTCGTTTAATGGGATAGGTAGGGAGGCAGGGAGGGAAGGAAGCTGCACTGTTAGACTTGTATTGTATTTTTACAGTAACTCTTGCCAGAGACTTACTGGAACGACCCTTCAACAGTAGCCTTGCTGTAAATGTGTTTTCCAGTATGATACCCTTACCACAAGTTTACACGTTGCTCTTACCACCATTTTAGTGTACAGTTTGTTGCCCTTACTTTTGTTTTATTTTACGGTAGATTACCCTTACCGCGACTTTCCAGTGAAATAATTAAAAATTAATCTATTAGATTAGATTAGATTCAACTTTATTGCCATTGTGCAGAGTATCCAAAGACAACAAAATACAGTTTGCGTCTAACCAGAAGAAAAGTGCAATGCAAAGTATACTATAGGTATAAAGTATAGTATAGGTGGTGCATAGACAGGACAGGAAATATAGTGCAGTGTAGACAGTATACAGTTGGTTTACAGAAGGTGGTTTAGAGTAATAAATTACATATGTGCAATGTTTAAGCAGTTACCTTATAAGAGTAGAATAAATATGGCTTTGTAATATGAACAGTGTATGAACAACATGTACAGATTATGTGCAATGTATCTGCAATGAGCAATAAAGAGTGATGGCGATGTCCGTGCACCACGTTTTGTTAACGTAAATGTACAAACCCCCACTTCTGATCTTACCATAGTCAACAGCTGTTCTGTCAGCATGGAGAAAGTCAATGACATAAGTCAATGTTCACTAGTAATACAATGTTTTATTATTCTTAACCATTACATTTACACACATTAGCTTTTTCAAAAATACTTCTTCTCAAATACTTCTGTGAACAGATGGAATCATAACAGTAAAAACGGCAAGTCAATTGAACACAATAAAACAGAGAACAGACATATGCCCTCATTATCCCTCAATCAGATATTGTCTTGGTTGTTCTGTTCGAAACATTTATCAAGTGTATGTAACAAATCTTCATGTTACATGAGTCCTTTCATATTTAATGCAGTTTGTTACTCTGTGGATGCTGATATTCCAGACTGGACCATGTGCACTTTGTGGGATAAAGTCAGGCTTCAGGTCCAGACTCTATACTGCTTCTTGGGTGCATTTTCCCATCCCTCTCAGTGTTTTTCCAGGCACTGGCTGTTCTCCATCTAAAACAATGAAAAGTATACAACAATGAAAAATAGGGTACATTTGTAAGTCCATGCAATTAACTACTTCACTGTGGACTGACTGTTTGAGGATTGAAGGCAAGCCTAGAATGGACTTTGTAAGCTCTGTGCCTCTATTCCAAGCCAAACCAACAAAACAAACGTATTGTTTTTCTTTATTTTTCTGGTACTGTAAACACTTATTATGACCGCTGCGCAGCGAATATAGGTTTAGTCAGATTTTTTGAAGACCGGGGTACACAAAACTTGGTGGGCATGTAACCACACATGGATAGCATGGAACCAGCGTTTTTCGCTTTGATCTGTAGCCCCCCCGCTGGAATGGACCCCCCGAAAGGAGGGTAGGGCAGACACAGGCCTAGTCCACACGTACCAAACCGATCTTTTTTTCCTCCGTCTTCCCTGGAACCGTATCAAGAATATTTGCGTCCAAACGGATCCATCTCAACACGACTCAACACGTTACTTCATACCCCAGGCCTATAGGTGGCACTGTTTCTTTACAGAAATTGACCAAAACTTGCACTTTACAAACAGACAGAATAGGCTACGACGAAATGGCTAGTGCAAGGAAACCAGAATTGTTTGTGTGGACTGATGGTGAACTGTCAACTGTAGTCAACTGTAAAACTAATAAACTTTATTTTACGGTTTGTGAAGGGTGCAGTCCCCTCCTTTATTTGGCTAACGCAGGTAGGCCTACTAATCACCTTTACTTTCTTTGGTTGTAGGATAATCCGTGATTCACATTAGTTTTGGCTATCACCGCAATTAGGCTACTAAGTGCAAGGCTTTCCCAAGTTCTAGGCTATTCTGTCGCCACATTTATAATATTGCTATAATACCTTCGTTAGTAACAGTCAATACTTTTGCCTGCATCAAATCGCGCATTCGCATTCAGTGTGCTACCATCGGCTTAACGTGAGTTCTAAGCGTCTTTGTAGGCCTATGCTTATATCGACTGTGAATGCATGTATGTTGTAAGACATGTAAAATAAATGAATGACACTGGCACTACGCACAAATTAATGTAGCCTAAACTTACACCACACTTTCCTAATAACTTAAGTTCTCTCGCGTCACTGACAGTAGCTAGAATGCATAAAAAACACCGGGAAAAACAGTGTTCAGTCCACCAAGTCATAAGCTATCGGCGCTGCGCATCACCAGTTGTGATATTTATCTTACGGAGTGTAATCGTAGGCAATGTCATGTATCAAAACTAGTATTGTTAGGCAATACTATAAGTGCAAGTTAAGGGCAGCTGAGGTGTGGCGATGACATCATCGATACGCGAGCAGGATGTGCGGTTTCGCTGTCTAAACGAATTCAAACGGGCTACGGTTTCAGATTTTTCCACTCTGGGACCAGGTTTCAGAAAAGTGCGGTTTCGGGCAGTGGGTTTACAGGATTCGTTTGGACGCTTGGCCAAGATGAAGCAAAACCTCTGCGTTTAACCTAAAAAGCGTCTCCGTGTGGACAGGCCCACAGTTTTCTGTGAATATCTCGAGAACCGTAGGGCTTAGGAGGACCACTTTTTTTTTGTATGTTGATCTTAAGGGGCCATTTCAACCCATTCCATAACCACTCATTTCATGTATAGCGCCACCTAGTTAAACACAAAAAAGTAAAAATGAGGTGTTGTAATTTAGCCTGGCCTTGGCCTGTCTACGTACTTCCGGTCGATTTCTTTTCCCTACAGTACTCTGTCTGGAATAGGTTGATTCACGCTCGTTTACTTCGGCAGTTGGGCAGCCGACCAACCAGCGAACAGTGGGCGTCCCTGAGAGCGATTACGTACCCAGGCAAGGTGTTTCTACTACGTCCCCATCCCTGAAGCAGATCGCTTGGAATACATCAACGTAGGGAGCGAAAATTACTTATACTTATGAAATCTTTGAGCAAATGTAAATAATACTGTAACAATCTTGCAAAGTTGTTTTAGAAAGGTCTTTATTGGTTACGCACCAAAACACACGAACGCATAATGCCGGGCCACACCTGGCCCTTATGCTCCAGCACTAAACATCTATGTGAGGCTGTATCTACAACACACACTAGTTAGACCCGGTTATGAACACTGTAATCAACTATAAACATAAACACGACAGTCAGGACGCACAACATTGGTAACTTGCATGGTTAACATTAACATTCAACATAACACATCAACCGAACAGCATCATGGGAGCACAGTCATCAACAGCTAGGCTCAGATCATTACAATACTTTAGCCTATTAACAGGAGTGTCATGAACGAAGTCACAGTGGAGTAGGATGTTATATCGTCAGCTAAACTTTAGTCATAGATTTTGAAATAGGCTATGAACGTACCCGAGTCAAACTGTAGTTTAGTAGGCTACATGGTCGGGTCAAAATCGCTATTTTTCAAACACTAAGAAGGCTCGACATAACTTGAAACTTTGATCGAAGCATCATCAGTGTCTCTACATATGAACTCGAGCATTAAGAACATTGTTCGTGTACACATAGTTTACTAAAAAGAAAGATTTTGGACAACTCACTCCTTGCAAGATGGCAAAATGGCAGCGAGCAGAAAAAACAAGTTTGAAAAAACGAGTTGTTCAAAACCTCTCTTTTAGTAAACTCTGTGTACACCAACAATGTTCTCAATGCTCGAGTTCATGTGTAGAGACACTGATGATACTTCGAAACTTCTCTGTATGACGAAACGCCGGTTGTTAGTGATTGGTTCAAAGGAACTCCAATGATTTTAAACCTCAAACTGTGCCCTCCCACCCGGAAATAAACGAATGCCTATGGATCTAGGCCAGACTCTCTGCAAAGTCAGAGAGTCTGGTTTCCAGGCTAGTTGTAATTAGGTATCGACCGATATATCGGCCGGCCGATATTTGCGTTTTTTACGTGTATCGGCATCAGCGTTCGTAGTTTTTTCCCCGCATTAGTCCACAGACAGCTCTGTGTTGCTGGAGATGCTGCAATTCACGTGCAGACTGCCCCTCCCCCACAAGCTGAGTGCTGAAAGCCTGCTCTTCAAGACAACAGTAGCCTAAACTTTAATCTTTCAAAGCGTCTTTTAACTGTTTGACTTAGCTGTAATATTGCCATACACTTTGAAGGTGGAACCAAGTTTGTGGGTCCAAATGGAAAACGTGAATGATAGATAGGTACTTTGTTTAATGCTTAATGCCTCGTTTATAAAAAAAAAGTTGTAGGCTATCCATATGCATGCAGTAGCCTAGCGTAGCTGTTACAAACACGTAAAATGATTAAGTAATGCCAACGTTGTTCCGTGGTATTTGTGGGAGTTTTATTCAGCGAACCACCTGGCTGAGTGTTGGACGCGTGTGGTGTGTGTGTGTGTCTCCGTCTCCCTCGCCTCTTCTATAAAACTGCTTTCCATTGTATTTAGGGAGCTGCAAATAGCTAAGTTAGGCTATCCGTATGCATGCTTTAGCGGTAGCTGTTACGAACACTGGTCAATCATATGATTAAGTAATGACGACGTTGTTCCGAGATATTTGTGGGAGTTTTATTCAGCGACCACCTGGCTGAGTTTTGGACGCGTGTGGTGTGTGCGTCTCCCTCCCCCTCTCCCTTCGAGCGGGGCCGAGTTGCTATCGCAGTGATATCAGAGCTTTAATAATGAGAGACGTGTTATATGTAGTTGAATATTAATTCGTGTTAACGTTTATTATGTACCAGACATACCGTGTAACGTTTGCTAACGTTATCATTATCAATCCAGTTCAATGGTGGTTCGTCAGCTACCAAACAAAAGTTTGTGTGTGGGTGGTTGACATGACATGGCCTTTTTTTGGTCCAATGTGTCAAAGATAGGTAAATTATAAAAAAATATATCAAAAACTATGGTGATATTCAGAAAATGCTGTTTTATATGAACATACAGAGCATTCATGGGATTAATCTTCCATTTTTTCACAATTTTCAGCCAAACCAGAAAAAGCTCATCCCAGCTGGCAGTCCAAAGCTGTCCCAGTCACATTTCACAAATTTTGATTTTGAATAAAAACAAGAAAATGAATTCATTTTCTGTTTATTCAATCATATATAGATAACCCAGATGCCTACTTGTGGGTCTGCTTGACTAAAAGTTCAGGCATAATATTGTGAAGCCACCCTTAACTAAAACACTTTGTCCCAAAAATGTATATCATATGGTGTGACGCCATATTACTTTTTTTAAACGGGCAATTGTTTGGAGACCTTTGGGGAGTAGGGGTCCTCCTTCTTTCAGAAGGAAGAACAACACCTCAGAAGGACACTGAAAGTTACAAGGTGAGTTTTCTCTCTTCATGTTTTCAAAAAAATCAAGTATATCCGGCACTCCTGCTTCAGTTCCCTTTTGCACTGTCTTCTGGTGTGACACATTTTACGCAAAAATGGCCAAATAAAATTACTTTTCAGTCAATATTACCTTTAAAACTATATTTTCATATTGCAGTTAGCATGTTTTTAGGATGTTAGCATAAAAGCACATTGTTTAATGACATGCTAAGTACATGAAACCTCATATGGTGTGACCCAATATCATATAGTGTGACCGGGTTTTCTCGTCACACCATAGGATTTATTTGTCACACTGTATGATAGAAACTGCATTTTCCAGCATAAATAATGTTTTTTCATACATATGTTTAACTCATAATTAAGTGTAATATATATTTTGACATATTTAACATGATTTAACATTTATTATTTAAGATGTGCAACTATTGCATGTATTGCGAATCACACACACATAAAACACATAAATCACACACACACACACTCACTCACTCACTCTACAGCCTTGGATACAAAAGATACATATTTGACATTCTAAATATCAATAGTAGTCTGAGAAAATAAATTCTGGTGTTAAAGAAAACAGCACTATAAGTAATTGCAACAATTTAATCTGATTATAATGCAGGAAAACATTTTAAATTATCTGAATAAATTGTTGAATTTGTCTTTTAACAGATATAAAGAGAATAAACTCAAAGGGGAACTACAAACATTCAGATTGAAGCCCACCATTGAGAAGAGAAAAACTCAGGGAACCCAAGAGCTATACAATATTTGGTGGCATTCTGTTTTGCATAGTTGTGATTTCTAAAAGTGAACCTTTACATGATATACCTGTCTTAAACTGTCTTTTGTTGCAGCTTGTGAAATACATATAATACACATTTTTGTATTAACAGATTGTTTTGTGGTGTTATTTATCATATGGCGTGACACCATATCATTTGGTGTGACATCAAGAAATTATGAAAATAAAAAGGCTTTTGGGGTCTATATCATACAAATCTCAATGGAACAGATAGAAAATAGGGTCAGCAAAAGTCACAAGCATTTTCTTTCTTTTATATCAAGGTATGTCAAAATGAATATGACGTTTATTGAAAGATTGAGGACATATGCCTTACTCTGTGTATTGATGAAGAAATATACTGTAAAATGTAAGAAATTTGCACAAGGAAATGCTAGATCTTGATGAAGTAATGATAGAAGATTATAATACATTGCTCACATTAAAAACAAAATACCCCATTATAATTTTACAAACAATAACTTTCATGTCACACCATATGACAATTTTAGTCACTACCACAACTAATTAGTGAATAAATATGAATTTCAACACAAAATCTAAAAGACCATACATATTATTGGGAATGGATACAAGGATACAAGGAAGTTTATTGTCACATGCATATAGTTACTGGAAGTAAGAAATGCAGTGAAATTATGTCTGGTGTCAGCCTATTTGTGCATTAATGGGGGGGGGGAGGGGTAAAAAGTGCAGTAGAAGAGGGGTTTAGTAGATTAAGTGGCAAGGGCTGCATAACAAAGGTGGGGGAGGATTGGGATTGGGTGGGGGGCACCAACAAGGAGCACCCAAGAGCAACAGGGGCAAGGAAAAACTCCCTTACCAAGGAAGAAATCTTGGGCAGATCCACGGCTCAAGGGGCTAACCCAACTGCCAGGGGTGTTGGTGTGTGTGTTGGGGGGATGACAGGGGAGATGGGATAGTGTGCTGTGTAGGTGGGGAGAGGGCAGTGTGCAATATGTGTGTTGGAGAAGCTTCCTCATGAGACAATGTGCTGTGTATTGGGGGGGGGGGGGGGGGGCAGTGTGCTGTAAGTATGTTGGAGAAGCTTCCTGATGAAATAATGTGCTGTGTATGTAGGGGGGGGGGGGGGGGCAGTGTGCTGTAAGTATGTTGGGGATGTGTGTTGGAGAAGCTTCCTGATGAAATAATGTGCTGTGTATGTAGGGGGGGGGGGCAGGGACTTACTATTGCAAGCAGAGTACTGTATGTAATGTATGTGAGTGATGACAGTGAAGATGTGTGTGTGGGCGGGAGGGGAGTGGAGCAGTGACTGTGTGTGTGTGTGGGTAGGTGGGGGCAGTGTGCTGTAAGTATGTAGAGGATGTGTGTTGGAGAAGATCCTGAAGACAATGTGCTGTGTATGTGGGGGGGGGGGGGGGGGCAGTGTGCAGCAAGTATGTAGAGGAGGCTTACTGTAGCAAGCAGTGTGCTGTATATATGTGAAGTGATGACAGTGATGATGTAAGTGTGTGTGTTGGGGATGGGGGTGGGGGGGCAGAAAGGCTAGGCAATCAAGGACATGGGTAGATGGAGGAGAAATCAAAAATAATAAATAAAAAGTTCTATGGAGATGTGCAAAAGTTGGAGAAAGTCAGATATGTGTGTGTGTGTGTGTGTGTTTTGACGTGTGATGAAATAAGAAAATAAATAAAAGGTCTGTAGCATAGGGAGAGGGATGTAAAAGTGCTAAAAGTCATGTAGGTGTGTGTGTGTGTGGGGAGGGGGGGTCATGAGTGCTGAGGAGTGAATGAGTGCAAAGTCAGCAGTATAGTGTGAGTTCAGAGTTGGGAAATGTTTGAGAGTGCTGAGGAGTGAATGTGTGCAAAGTCAGTATAGTGTGAGTTCAGAGTTCGGATGGCCTGGGGATAAAAACTTCTCCTGAGTCTCTCAGTTCTGGCTTTGTGACTACATAGGCGTCTTCTTGATTTCAGCGGTAGGAATAATCCATTGTTAGGATGAGAAGAGTCCTTCAGAATCTTTTGGGCTCTTAGGAGTACTCTTCTGGAATAGATATCTTGTAGAGCAGGGAGTTGAGTTCTTATAGTACGTTCAGCTGAGCGCACTACTCTCTGCAGAGTACTACAATCTCTAACTGTGGAGTTCCCATACCAGGTGATGATGCTACCAGTTAGAACACTCTCAACCGCTGAAGTGTAAAAGGCCTTCATGATGGATGTAGAAACTTTGAATTTCCTTAGCTGACGAAGGAAGTAGAGTCGTTGTCTGGACTTCTTCAGAACATATTGAGTGTTAACAGTCCATGTTAAGTCTTCAGTAATGTGGACACCAAGGTATTTATTTAAAGTGACTCTCTCTACAGGTTGCCCGCTGATCATTAGTGGGGTGTAACTGTAGTTCTGCTGCTCTCTGCAGAGTACTACAATCTCTAACTGTGGAGTTCCCATACCAGGTGATGATGCTACCTACAGAACTACAGTTACACCCCACTTAAGTTAAGTGGGGTGTAAGTTAAGTTTTAAATACCTTGGTGTAACTGAACTCCCTGCTCTACAAGATATCTATTCCAGAAGAGTACTTGTAGGTCAGTACAACAGGACTAAGTGATTTCTATGCCTGATATCTGAATTTTTTTTCAAAAACTTTTTTTTGGCCTAAAACGTCAACCACCCGTGTGCATCTGGTCTGTCTCACTCAGTGGGACACACGCATCACAGCGATATGAGAGTGCTGCACTACCTGAAGGAGAGATTTTAAAACTTTGAGAGATATGTTTTTATACCTTTTGACGTTGATGCCGTTTGGAACAGAAACATCTGACACCACGTTATTTTCCTCTGCTGATTTATGTTCTGTGGTTGACAAATCTGGCAGCTTTTTTTAGAAAAATATAGACATAGAAAAATTGAAACCATGCAAATTACAAATCAAGCACTTTATTTCAATAGCTACTTTTCAGGCTTATTGTTTTCTTATATTATTTAAATGTGTTGACAAAGGACATTTTGTGATGACCTGAATTATGTCTTATAATATGTCAGCAAGCAATGCATCATCAAGGCTGTGTTGTAAGATGTTGATGAAATCATTTTGCACAGTTAACCATATTCAGTGCACCCATCCATATCCCCATCCATCCCAATAAATGTTCCTTTTTTAAATTGAGACTTATAACATTTGTTATCATCATTTGTGTAATTATGTGTCATTTGTATGATGTAAATTGAGGGAGCAAAATAAAAGCAGTATCGGCTCCAAATATCGGCTCAAGAAAATCGGCAGGCTGTATCGGTCATCGGCTAAGGCTGATGGAAAAAAATCGGTATCGGGATCGGCACTAAAAAATCCATATCGGTCGATCCCTAGTTGTAATCGCAGGTATCTGTGACCTAACATAGTCAAAACTGCACGAAATTGGAAGTGTTGGATCATTATGACACCCTTTGAATGCACGCCAAGTTTCGTGGAATTCCGTTGATGGGGGGCCACACAATAAATTAATTTATGTTACTGTACACCAACTGGCCTGTAGGTGGCCGGAGACAGTTTTCTGTGAATATCTCAAGAACCGTAAGGCCTAGGAGGACCACCTTTTTTTGTATGTTGGTCTTAAGGGGCCATGTCAACCCATCCCATTACCACTTATTTCATGTATAGCAACACCTAGTTAAAAGTTAAAAAGCAAAAAATTAGGTGTTTTAATCACAATATCTCTGGCTGACATGGTCAAAACTGCACGGAATTGAAAGTGTAGGATCATTATGACACCCTCCGAATGCATGCCACGTTTCGTGAACTTTCTTTCATGGGGGGCCTTACAATAAAATAATTTATGTGTACATTTAGTGACCGTACACCAACAGAGTTTTCTGTGAATATCTTGGGAACCGTAGGGCCTAGGATGACCAATTTTTGCGTATGTTTGCCTCCAGGGGTCATGTTAACCCATTCCATGTGCACACATGTGCATGAACAGATACACATGCACACACATACATTCACAGTAATCATACGTATGACACATACTCACACAGTAGACATATGTACGCATGCATGCCTATGCATACACACAGGCACATACGCAGCCACACACAAGCACGCACACACACACACACACCCACACACATAAACATAAACATGTACACGCACACATGCACACAATTCAAGAATTTCTCAGAATTATGAACAGGCAAGATGGGGGTGGGGTAAAAATGAATTTTACATGTAAAATCTATGAACTAATCATGTTTTGGCACTTGTTGTCTAGCAGATACCAGTGAGAATTGAGTGTGCATAATGCAATTTAGTGAGACAGTTAGAATCATATATGCCTTTCAGCGTGATTTATTTTTGTGGAAAAAATGTGCTGGACTGGGCGGTGGTCATATTTTGTACCGCCCTGCGGTACATCTAGTTTATTCATAGGGTGGGTATAGAAGTTAAACCGTTTCACAATTGTTTGTCAACTTCTAATGAAACTCACAAGGGTGTTAAAGCTTGTTAAAATGAGTACACTGCAGGACTGTTTAATGTATTTTATTTGAGTGTAATGTGACAGTGGTCAATCTAACATGGGGTAATAAGACACTATTGCAATTATAACAACATAGCATTTGCATGAAGTGTTCGATCGATGTGACGTGATAGGCTACATAAATCACATAATCCTACAAAAGTGGGCTTACATTCGGGTCAGATGCATATTATACGTTGCGCCTGTTTTACAATTTTTACATAAATATGTACATCTGCATGTGTTTCTATCCACAGTGTTAAAATGTACATTATTCTAATTCTAACTTGAAATCAAAACGTAATGTTAGCATTACCTAAAATGTCATTAACATTAGCTAACATTATCAACTAAATGCATGGGTGAGACATCCACTAAATTATGAAATGCTGGGTCAACCATTCAGAATGATATCTTAGCCAGACTATGGGTGGGTTGCACAAATAGGGATTAAGTTTTAACCTGGATTAAATCAAGGTTTATCCATTAATTCAGTTGCAATAAACTTTAAACCTAGTTTAAAGATAATCAGATTTAAACCATCCTTTTAATCTTGACATAAATGTTCACATAAACCTGGATTAATTTTAATCCTGTTGCTCAACTGCTTTAAACTCATTTTTTTTTTATTAAGGGTTTAATTTTAAACCTACTGCTGAGGTGGTTTAGATTTCTGAAATGGCTGCATATATTAGATGGATTGAAGTATATCAAGTCCCAAAAAGGAAAATAAGAGATTGTCTCAACCCTATGGAGTTTTTATGATGAGCAATTTCAAGGCACCGATTCAACAAGGAACTGGTAATAAGATTAAATCATGTACGCAATTAAACATGGCAGTGACCTGATTATCTCTAACCATAGGTTTAAAGTTTGGTGCAGGTTAAAACTTAATCCTTGTTGGTGCAACCCACCGTAAATGTGTGTGAGTTGGGGCAATATTGGCATAATACACATTTTTATTTGTTTGTTTGATTGTTTATCATGTGACTGAATTCTGAGCCTGAAGAGGCAAAGGTTAAAGTTCAAGAATCCATTCTTTTTCGAAAGCAGACGTGTTTCATTTTGCTTTCGCTAACTTTGAGAAACATTTGGCCTTGGTAGATGCCATACTTCCTTTGATTTATTTGTGTCACAAATTGTTGATCAAAAGCAACAGTCTTTTCTAATGTCTGTGACAATTGGAATTTCCCTGATGCACTAGCAATGAATATAACTGGATGATAGCTGCATGACACACGGTGTTAGAAGCTTCCAGTCAAGCAGACTGCCATAGCAAAGTAATTCTTGCAGACTCTTCATTTCTTTCTTTGCACTCGTCTCACCCTCGCAGTCGCCATTGTAGCATGGAATCCACAATGTTTCAGACAGCAGATAAGAAAGTTGCTTATCTGTCTCCCTTAGCTTACCTTGGAGCTGTCAGTCAGCTGTGTTTTATTTATTTTATTTTTTAAACTCTTCTCAAACTCCTAATTTCATACAGAGTTCTTATAGGCTGCAGGAACATACTGATAGGCTCCACAAGCTCCAAAATGTTTTGTGAATGTAATCAGAAAATATAGAAAATTACAGATACTGTATTATGATGATGCATAATGAACTGTAGGGGGTGTTGTGTTGGGTTCAAGAATGTACCATGTAGGGGGAGAGAGAGAGAGAGAGAGAGAGAGAGAGAGAGAGAGAGAGAGAGAGAGAGAGAGAGAGAGAGAGAGAGAAAGTCTATAATGTGAAGGGTGGCAGAGGACTATGACAGAGGGGTTCTGTGTGTGTCAATGAGAGATATGCGTGTGTGTGTGTATGTGTGTGTGTGTGTGTGTGTGTGTGTGTGTGTGTGTGTGGGAGAGACAGAGAGAGAGCGAGAGAGAGAGAGAGAGAGAGATGTTTTTGCTGAGCTTTCATGTCAAAGTGGTTGTAGATTTGTAGACTTTCGAGCCAATCTGTTGAGGGAAAAGGCCAAATTTAATTGGATGGGATTTGTGGAAAGCATTAAAAGAAATGGTCGCAACAGCAACACTGAATCTTATTCATGCTATATTGAAATTTCCCTGAAATGAATTTTCCAAATTACATAGCCTAAAGATATTTTAGCAGCTAATTAACAGTGTACAATTATTCTTTGATTAGAAAACAATGCAAGCATTTAATATGCAACAGTTTAGATTAATTTTGTCAAAAGGTTTTTTTTTTGCTACACTTGCTACAAACCACCTCAATCACCTCCATGTTTTAAACACTGATAATCAGGGACTCTGAGACTAGTTCAACTCCACACAATATTTTTGTGAATTTCCTCACTGGATAATTAATGTTATTTTAAAAAATGTTCGATTTTAATGCTTACAGTACAACCTTGTGCAGAAGTATAAACAACAGCCCTCCTGTGCAAACATCGATTCTCCTGAGAGATATATTCCAGTACGCTTTGAAGTTTTATTCCAGTCAGGGGCTTTAGTTGGATCAATCTGTATTTGAAATATGCAAGACTTAGCATTACGCACTTAGAAAGTTAACCAGTATAAGTGTTTAAGACACAATGAATTCAATGAACTATTCAGCTTTGTTTCTTATATTTATCTTTGTAGTATATTTTATACTACAGGATGTCAATAACTTGTTTCTGGCATGAAGTCAATCTAGTAAAAATATGATATTACTCCTTTTTCAGAATTGTAAGACGTTAACTCAATAAAACATTTGTGTAAGACATGAATGGGTGCAGTGACTGCTTGTATGACACAGATTTGTAGGAGGTTGGGTGTTACTGGGAAGGTAATGGTTAGTGCCATGTTTCTTTGGGTGCCCCAAGGACAACAACAACAGCAAAAAACAAAACAAAAAAATCCTAAAAGTTAAAGAAACTAAAAATGGCAATTTAACCAAATCTGTCTGGGTGGACTGGACCTTTATTTTGGATATACATGGCTCTGGTTCCCATGTTGGTTCCATTTCTTCACTGCTTGACGTCTTGATGCCCATGTCCGTTGCATGCCTCCTCATGACTACATCACAACATCACTCTGGGAAGCTGTAGGGGTCTTGTGGATTTTCATAGGGTCTGGGTCTCCATGGTGACCCACACACTCAATAACCCAGCAACAACCACAACTTCCCATAGGAGTTCCGTGAGCAATGTGCAATGTGTTTGTGTGTGTGTGTGTGTGTGTGTGTGTGTGTGTGTGTGTGTGTGTGTGTGCGTGTGTGCTTGTGTGTGTGTGTTTGTTTGAGCATCTACCTGAAGGGCCTGTTAAATTACTCATTAATTTCTTTCCTAAAACATAAATTCCCTCCATTGCTCAAACTCCTTTTGGTGAGAAGGGGATTTGCTATTTGTGCCATGGTGGAGAGGAGGATGGGATGCCACACACACACACACACACACACACACACACACACACACACACACACATTTGTGCCATGGAATTCAAGTGAATATGGAAATGTAGGCTGTATTTATTCACCTCTCTGCCATCTCTGTGTGTATGTGCCACAGTGAATGTCTTGCTGTGTGCTGTTGTGTGTGTGTGGTCATTTACTTTCATTTGAACAAAAATGCTTCTCTCCTCTGAGGGCCCTAGTTATTCAGTGCCCCCCCCCCCCCCCCCCACACACACACACACACATACACACACACACATTCTGTGTGTAACCCTGCTTGATCATGCTTTTGTGACAGTATTTTACCTCACTAACCTCTGTAAGCGCTGGACTGATTCCAGTTCAGTCTGCATTTTATCTTCTGATTATACAGCTCTGTAATGCCTTTGGAGCCAAATAATTAATCTATGCATTTACAGAGACTGTTTATAAATGAATTTATTCACTGTGTGTTTATTTGTTCTGTTGGTTGACGCTGCTGCATAATCTGATTGTCAGGTTGTGTCAAATCCTCATCACAGGGGCTGCTGGGCTGCTGTTTATCTAGCCTCTCATTTTCTCACTGGCTTCGCTGATTGCCCTCCGATGCTAAACTACTGTATGCTAAACAGACAGTGTCTGTCTTTACATAGACATTGTGTACTCAGGTTATTATGTGATGTATTGTCTGCTGGCCATTATTGGAAAATAGCTCCCGACAGGGCAGACAGGACCCCTGATGTGAAGGGCTTATTATGCTTGCTAAAATGTGAAAAGAAACGTTACACAATGTGTCTTTTTTAATTGTTTTGTTATGTTTCATGGTTGCCACTGAGAAAAAAAATGTTGGTCACACTAATAGAACTTGAAAGTTTCCAATGTTGCATAGTAATGTATTACTTGCTGAGTTTCACTTCCAGTGGCTTTCCATTGTGATAAGTAGCCTAAACAAACTGGTACAGAATGATTTGAAAGACATGGGTCAGAATCACAAAACCCGTTGCCGTTAACAGCAGTCATTCATTGTTTTGCAGTGGTCATTATACAAAACTATTGGACTTCTGAACCTCTGGTGGGCCTGTTCATGTTAAAAAAAAAACATTCTCTATCATTTTGAAGAGCCATATAATATTGGGTTTTTAAGTTTTCCGCGAGAGTAAGAGCCTGTGGTTACATAACACTTGTATTACTATGTCAAATTGATTCTGTGTCTAATTAATGGGTTCATTACTAGCTCATTAAGCATAGTCTGTGTTGATAAAATATTTTTCATTGGAATATGGAATTGAAAAGTTCACTTAAAGCATACATTACTTAAAACTTGGGTATTTTATGTAATCAGTAAAACTATGTTTAATACATGAGGCCAGATATGTCTTTCAGCATAAATGCTGCAGCCCTGGCCTCACAAAATAATTATTACTCATTACCCATAAGGCCTCAGCAGCTACTGCGCTTACTGAACCTAATGAACGACACCTAGACCTTTCCCCATAAAAAAAGATTCCCTTGGGCAGGCCCCTGACTGACTGGCTATTTCCATAAACGGACACCCTCTCCGTTTTAAAAAATAACATTGTGCACACCTGTCAGTTTTTAGAAAAAAAATTGTTTACACTAACCCGTGTATATATGCCATCAAGAGCATGCCAAACCTGTAGGTGGCAGTGTAACGACAAGCTCAAGTCCACGTTAGCCAATCAGAATCTCGAAAAAAATATCAACAACAGCAACAAATCACTTCCTCTTTCTCTTTTAAACTGTATTTGCAATTGCAAACAGACGAAAGAGTTTGCACCAGCATGAATGTGATTGCTACTCTGAATGCATCCATGATCACCATAGCTTAATGAGAATGTAGGCTAAACATAGGTTGCACTTTTGGCGCAGGTGCAAGTTCTGGTGCATAGGCCTAACGTGACGTTGGCTGCCTAAACCTCCGTGTTTGTCGATTTACATGCAACCGTACAATAACCTGGGTGCCAGCCGAACTTAGTCCCACCCACAACATTTGAGGACGGGAAGTTTGGTCTGGCATTGCTCCGTTGTGAAGCAACTATGCTCGCACCAGAGCTGGGCGGACCAATCAAATCGGGCTTTACGATGATGGACAGGTTTGTCACGTCATCTGAGCACGCTTAGGTTGATTATGTTTGCAACAAAAACGCTGTGGCTAGGAGGAGACAGATGGCTTCTAAGACCCCATATGGAAAATGCTTATTATTTCAATGAGGTTTTATCACTGAAAATGATTATTTCTGAAAACGTTGGCCAAAGTTGAGATGTGGGAAAACTCATGGTTTCACTTTCATCAAAGGAAAACATCGTGTTGCATTGTGACATGTTGTTTCCTTGTTCCTTGTTCGTTTGAAATCTCTGATTGACCACCTGTTCGAGGAATTTGCGACAGCCTTTCCCAGCTGTTTAAAACATGTTTGTAGCATATCAGTGTTCAGCGGAATTATTTTTAAAAACGGAGGAGATATAGGCTCTCAGTTTTTTCCTAATAGCCTACCCTACTACGTATCTCTCTAATGAGTACTGTAGGAGGTATTGACAGCACAATAACTTTTACAAAAGACCAGAAAACAATGTTAAGGCATTTGTGGAGAAGAAGGATGGTTTGTGTGTTCCTCCTATATATCACGGTAAGCTATTTCGCTATTTTGAGTGCAGAGGCATTCCCCCCCTGTATCGGTTGAATTACGTCCAAATGGAGCAGTATCAGACTCATATTCTGACTAGAATTTAAATATGACAACGTCAGGCTAACCGTGCAACCGAAGTTTTCCAAAATCTCTACTCCGGCCAGGAGTTTTTAGAAACAATCGTTTTCAAGGGCGAATTCTTCGTTTGCATGTAAACGAAGGACAGAAAATGTCACAGTTTTTCAAAATAACCATGTACGTGTAAATGGGGCCTTAGGAGGAGTTCATCCTCTCTGCGCATAATGAGTGTGCTTTCTTAAACACAGAGAAATGGACACCTGGTCCAGCATCTGTACAGTCGAGACTGTTTGTCCCAAAAAAACTTTACTCTGTGCATGAATGGTAGAAATATCTACAGTCATAGCAGCAGAGTTCTCAACTGCACGGCTGTGAAATGGAAATGGAAGTTATTCAACACTCCATAATTGAAAGCACTTCCTCTTCCTCTTCATCCTCATCCTCATCTTATTTGGCTTCTTCCCCCAAAACATTTTTCTTAAAATATGTCAGAGAGGAAACTCCACAATTTAAAAAAAAAGAAAACATGGAGTTTGGTTGCTGCCTCCACCCCCCACCCCACTCTCTCTCTGCATGGTGTTGGGATGGGTTCAAATGAGGTATCTTCTCCAATCTGCTTGCTGTTCCTGACTGATAAAGAGAGCCCTGCTGGAGACTTACTGGGTAGGATTCACACCTGGCGCTTTTAATTGCATAATTAGCCCTAACAAATCATCCTGGCACTCATTCCGAGATGTGCAGCTCCATTTAATTAAGCACTTTAAGAGACGGTACTCTTACATTCAGGGATGGATTACTGCACGGGCCTACCGGGCCCAAGGGGTCAGGGGGCCCTGAAGCCCAAGCCTTTGCATGGAATCATTGCCTCAATATCAACAAATCAGGATGTAGGCTATGAATCTGATTGAATTTAGTATTGGCCATCCCCAAAATGCACCAGAATACAGGAAATCACATCAAACAAATTAAAAAAATTCTGGGGGAGGACCCCCAATCACCCCCCCCCCCCCTCCCACATATACAACAATTAGTGTGGGGCCCTTAATACATCTGGGCCCAGGGGCCCGAAAGTTCATAATCCGCCCATGCTTACATTCCAATATCATTATTATGTTATATCTGCCCACTGCAGGTTTTTGGTCCATCAGGGCACACATTTATCACACTTAGTAGAGGCTTGCATGTCTGTTTTTTGTCTTATTCTTATTATTTGTTATTATTATTTGAATATTCTTCATAATGTCGCAACATATGCTGCATATGGGTAGCCTGTGCTAACAATGAAGGTTTACACTGCACTTATGAAGAGCCACCTTTTGTTGCAGAGTCTCAAGAAAACAATAACATCCTTTATTCTACAGCCTGACTTCAGTGAGCATTAGTGTTCATGAGTGTAATGATTAAGCAGAACATCGAACATAGAACTGTACTTGTCATGCAAAGCCAATTCCATAGATAGGAATGATTTGTTCTAAATCTTTTAAATAGACTATAATAATGATTATCATTTGTATTAACTTTGCATTTCTGCTCTAGGATGAGTATTAGAATGGCTTGATTATGAGACAGTCTGCAGAGAGCCTAATGAGTTGTTACGCGTGTCGTCCGCTATCGAGCTCGGCTCAGCCATGGGCTTCATTAGGGGGAAGCCCAACACGAATGATGCTGATGCGCTTCAAAGCAAAGCACATTTTTTAGCTCCTACTAGACACCTCCCCCCAACACACACACAAACACACTCCACCCCGCCACACACACACACACACACTCCACCCCGCCACACAGACACACACAGGCGCGCCTGCAGGTGTACGTCCGTACGCACTGTGCGTACCATCAGGCTCAACAGCGAGAGAAAATGTCCCTTGTGTGTGTGTGTATTCACACCAAATTGGCCTACCATACCTTCCCAACTATGCACAGTATCCCATTAGCTGCATGCCATCAGGCTATTTATCATTTTCTATTACGTAAAGTTAGTGAACATGTTATCAAAATTAACGTGCACACATTTTGTTTGAGCAGGAGAGAGAATACGCACGCAGGCACGCAATAGGCTACTTGTTGTTTTCTTTTACTCGGCTATCTATATATGGTTATCAGCACACAATGTTGAGCTAATTCACTAACTCAATACTCATCATGGATATCACAAGTTTTAAACAACGAAAACAGAAAGGATGGAGGCAGCAAAGCTAGGAGTTATTCCAGATGGACAAGAACAAGGTAGGCAATCGGTGTGCTTGTCAGAACGTTAGACTGCACTAAATCCAGACGTCACGTTACGCTAGAACAAAACTAAAGGTAACTTTAGCCTGTATAGGGCTGTATCAAGTTGTCCAAATGAATAGGTCATTGTGGACGTTGTCGTTGTATTATTGCATGTGGATGTTGTTATGCTATGTAGGCTACTTTTTTGCTGACTGACCAATGCACGGACCTAAAACGGACAAATATTGTTCACGAGTAATTTTTCTTTTTTTTGCAGGGGGGGTGATGGGTGTGCGTACCATAGCATTAATTCCTGCAGACACACACACACACACACACACACACCACCCCGCCTACGACCTCACTGCCTCCAAACAGCTCATCCCCAACTCTAAACAAATGTAAAGAATCTTGAGAGGCAACACAGGTTTTAAAAAAAAAACAAACATGCACGAATAACTTAGTCTAGTTAACCCCACAACCCCACTCCACCTGCCAGAAGAAAAAAGATTTGGTTTCAGCTGATGCTGACGAAAAAGAACAGTACCTTGTCTGTTTTTCTGAGATTACAGAAAGAGGCCTTAAGAAGACCTTGAAGCTTTTTTCCCCCTAAAATCTGGCGGAATCCTTCATGAGTCATAGGTGTGTACAGAGAACCTGACTAGCATCTCTGAGGTTGGACAGTGCTATAGTAGATGTCTTGCTGTGTGTCTGTGTGTGCGTATGTGTGTGTGTGTGTGTTTATTTGTGTTTGTGAGAGGTTAGTGATGTGCACAGAATCAGAGAATGCTCTCTCTCTTCCATTCTCTGTCACACACACACAAATACACACTTGCTTATATACACAGTCAGAGTCTGTTATCTCTTGTTACACACAGTTGGGGGACCTTCCCACTGACACACACTTCCATGCAAGCGCACCGTTCTGCCCGTTATCAGCTGACACACTCTGCTGCCTTTACACACACATGTGCAGGCATACACAGACAGACACACACACACACACACACACACACACAAACACACACACACACGCACACAAATTATCTCTCTCCCTCCCTCTCTCTCTCTCTCTCTCTCTCTCTCCCTCTCTCTCTCCCTCCCTCTCTCTTTCTCTCTCCCTCCTTCCCTGCTTGCATTATCTCTTGATTTTGAATGGATGCTCACATGAACGCTTGAGTGATCCGTCAGAGAGAGTAACATGACACTGTCATGAACAAAGGACACTGTCATGACACATGAACCTTAACCCTAATCCTAACCTCTAACCTTAACCCTAATCCTAACCCTAACTCTAACCCTAAACGTAACCCTAACCCTAACTTGTTATGACAAAAAACGAATCACACTTAATAACAGAAGCGTTATGTCATAAACGTTTATGACTTGTTTATGACACATTCATAACAGTGTCATGTCACTCTTTTGCCGATACTGTCAAGTAAAGTGTAACCTTTCTATCCATGCTACTTACTAGTCCAGTAACTCATGGGAAAAACCAACAGTGGTTAAGGAGCTGGGCTAGCATGTAGTAGTCAGAAAGGTTGTGGGTACAATTCCCGGCTTCCACTGTTTTGCCCTTGAGCACTATAGGCTGGGTGAACCCAGCCTGATCTGACGGCGGTTTCTGTTCCGCCCTGGAAACTTGTGCATTTCTTTCTCCTGCTTCCTTTACACTTTTGGGGGGCCAATCACAAACTGGCTTATCCATCTGGCGTGCTATTGGCAGGTTTAAAACGATGACGATAGCGGGAGAGCCTGGAGTTTTCGCGTCGCTCTGCAAACGTCACCCGGTTCGTTGGTCAGATTGGTGAATGACTATCGAATTGTGTACAGAGTCATTTGAACTATGCCCGTTGATCATGCCTCTTGTGCAGTAGGAAATACACAGCGGACTCCGCAGACTAATGTTCAATCTTAAAAGATTGAGCTTGGTCTGGTGAAAGCCAGACTACTTGAGCACGACACTTAACCCAAGTTGCTCTGGGGACAATGGCCCTTAAAACTAGATGTACCACAGAGTGGTACAAAATATGACCGCCGCCCAGTCCAGCACATGTTTTCCACAAAAATAAGTCACGCTGAAAGGCATATATGATTCTAACTGTCTCACTGAATTGCATTATGCACACTCAATTCTCACTGGTATCTGCTAGACAACAAGTACCAAAACATGATTAGTTCATAGATTTCACATGTAATATACATTTTATACAACCCCACCCCCATCTTGCCTGTTCATAGTTCTGAGAAATTCTTGAATTGTGTGCATGTGTGCGTGTACATGTTTATGTTTATGTGTGTGTGGGTGTGTGTGTGTGCGTGCATGTGCATGTGCTTGTGTGTTTGCCTGTTTATGTTCCTGTGTGTGTGCATGTGCATGCATGCGTATATATGTCTACTGTGTCATCCGTAGGATTACTGTGAATGTATGTGTGTGCGTGTGTATCTGTTTATGCACATGTGTGCATATGGAATGGGTTTACATGACCCCTGGAGGCAAACATACGCAAAAAATTGGTCATCCTAGGCCCTACGGTTCTCAAGATATTCACAGAAAACTGTGTCTGCCCTACCCTCCTTTCGGGGGGTCCAGTCCAGCGGGGGGGCGGGGGCTACAGATCAAAACGAAAAGCGATGGTTCCATGCTATCCATGTGGGGTTACATGCCCACCAAGTTTCGTGTACCCCAGTCTTTCAGTGTCCCAGGTATCCTTGTTGGTGTACGGTCACTAAATGTACACATAAATTATTTTATTGTAAGGCCCCCCATGAACGAAAGTCCACGAAACTTGGCATGCATTTGGAGGGTGTCATAATGATCCTACACTTTCAATTTCATGCAGTTTTGACCATGTCAGCCAGAGATATTGTGATGAAAACACCTAATGTTTTGCTTTTTAATTTTTAACTAGGTGGGGCTATACATGAAATAAGTGGTAATGGGATAGGTTGACATGCCCCCTTAAGACCAACATACAAAAAAAGGTGGACCTCCTAGGCCCTACGGTTCTCGAGATATTCACAGAAAACTGTCTCCGGCCACCTACAGGCCAGTTGGTGTATAGTAACATAAATTAATTTATTGTGTGGCCCCCCATGAACGGAATTCCACAAAACTTGGCGTGCATTCAGAGGGTGTCATAATGATCCTACACTTTCAATTTTGTGCAGTTTTGACTATGTTAGGTCACAGATACCTGCAATTACAACACCTCATTTTTACTTTTTTGTGTTTAACTAGGTGGCGCTATACATGAAATGAGTGGTTATGGAAATGGTTGACATGGCCCTTTGAGATCAACATACAAAAAAAATGGTCCTCCTAAACCCTACAGTTCTCGAGATATTCACAGAAAACTGTGTCTGCCCTACCCTCCTTTCGGGGGGTCCAGTCCAGCTATCCATGTGGGGTTACATGCCCACCAAGTTTGCTATCCATGCTATTCATGTGGGGTTACATGCCCACCAAGTTTCGTGTACCCCGGTCCTACAGTGTCCCGGGAATCCTTGACAGAAATTTGGACATGCGAAAAAGAAAAAAAAAAAAGAAAAAAAAATCTGACTAAACCTATATGACCGCTGCTTTGCTGCGCGGCGGTCATAATAACACAACTTATTAATGTTTTTAAAAATGGAGATATAGCGTTTTGGAACCAAACTCTTCATATGTAAGCACTTTCCTGTGAGCACTTTCATATCAGAGAAATGAAATAAGAGGTAGCAACTATCTGCCTTTCAGGGAAATGGAATAAGAAATAGCAACTATCTGCCTTTTTAAATTCATGTTTTATTAGTTTGTATGACTTGATGTCAGTAACAATAAACAATGTACAACATCTCAAGGGGCCTACAAATGCCCAGGCGTAAAACCCACAAGAACTAGAACACATTTTAAAACTCCTAGATGGTTACCAGCACAGGGATAGCTGCAAGCAGCAGTGAGTCATCACTTATAGGAGGAAAATGAGGTTACCTATAGTAGCTTTTCATATTGTGAGCTCTGCACAATGCTGTCCTTTGTGGCTTTAATCAAGCGGAGCTATCTACAGGCATCCAGCGTGCCCCCAACGCATACTGATGGGCTCTTAAACTTACGTACAACCCAGCTTACGTATGTGCTCAAGAGCATTGAGCTACTTTTTTTTGCATCATAGATCAGACCAGTTGGGAAGTGGGCGTTAATGATGGGAGAGAGAGAGAGAGAGAGAGAGAGAGCGCTCAGACACCCAGCAGTGGTGAAGGTCGAACTGCTTCTACCTTCTGTCACTGGGGTTGAAACAGTGAACTGGAATTGGAACAATTTGCTTCAAAGACACTTGATTCCACTCCAGGTGTGTGCATTGTGCTGTGCATGTAAAAAGCAACCCCCTACCATCAGATAACCACTTTGACCTTCATCTCCTCCCCTCTCTCTTTCTATCCCTCTCTCTCCATCTCTCTCCCTCTCTTTACCTTACACTCTCCCTCTCTTACCATCTCTCCCCCTCTCTATCACCCTCTCCATCTCTCTTTCTCTCCCTCTGTCTTCATTTCTCTATTCTTCTCTCTCCTTACTTTCTCTCTTTTTCTCTCTCTTCTTGTCCTTCCCTCCTCTCTCTCTGTCTCCCTCTCTCTCACTCCCTGTAGTGCTTCCCAGAGAGGCTGCCTGTGGAAAGTGAGCTCGATCTATCCATTCATCAGCTTTGTCCTTGTGTTTCCTCATCAGATACGAGGCCTCCACTCCCCATTCCCATTCATTCCCATGCATCCCTTACTTTCTTGCTCTCTCTCTCGCTCTCTCTCCCCCTCTCAATTCAATTCAATTCAAATATACTTTATTGCCACAACAAATCATATGATGGATTGCCAAAGCGTTCACAGGTATAATAATAATTACAAAAAAGTAAACAAACAAACATATACAAACATTACAGACATTTTTTACACTTCATCAATACACTGTGTGGATGTATATAGGCGCGTTGCTCAGTGGTCACTCCTCTTTCTGTCAAAGTTGTGTATGTAGTGTGCAGCTAGTATACGGTAGTACCTTCCTCTTCTCCTAATAAATATATAATTTTCTTGTGATCTTCGATCTCAAAGAATTTTGGATATATGTATAAATTGAAGTTGGAGCGTATTTCTTTGTAGTGTGGGCAGCTAGTGAGGAAGTGTAAGCAACTCTCCTCTATAACCTCTCTCTCTCTCTCTCTCTCTCTCTCTCTCCCCCTGTATCCTCTTCCTCTCTGTCATTAAATGCACATTTCATTAACATGGCAAAGGTTTACTCAAGGCACAAGGCCAGGAGAGGTGAGAATGGCTATGTGTGCATATCAGCTTATTCATACTTTAGGTCAAGAAGATCTGGGGAAGTGGTTTGCACTCACTGCTTTTTTGTTTTGTCCTGTATTTGCGATAGTTGATTCTTGAAGGCCACATGTGGGATCATTTTACCTGATGGAGGCTTCTAATCGAAGAGCTCTGACTTCCTCTACCTGTTACCTGGTAGTTTACCACCAATCTTACCAATGGACTTATTGGTAAACCCCACCTTTTTTTAGTAGACCTCAAGTATGTACATTATGTACATTAAATTAAATGTTTATCCATACTTGAGATGACATCATATTTTCAGGTGTCGGGGTGGGGGGGTAATGTAAAAATGGACAAAGAGAGAGAGAGAAAGAGAGAGAGAAGGAAAAAAGAGCAGCAACAGAAAGAATGCTGTCTCTGATGCGTTCAAAACCAACTCCACAGAAATGACTGAGCACGTTGCTACGCTACACACGTGGCCATAGCAACGGAGTGCATTTCCTTCCGATGGATGGATTGCGTCGTATGCAGAAAGGCAGGCAGGTGGAGCAGTGCGGTCCAGCTGCAGGTGGTGACGGTCATCTCAGCATGGCCTCTTTGAGCGCCGCATGAGTCCCCCCCCCGCTGAACAGCCGGGAGAATACAAACCCCCGCAGCTCTTCCGATGAAGGCCACACACACACACACACACACACACACACACACACACACACACACACACACACACAGACACATACACACACACACACACACACACACACACAGACACATACACACACACACACACACACACACACACACACACACACACACACACAGACACAGACACAGACACAGACACACACACACACACACACACACACACAGAGACACATACACACACACACACACACACACACACATACTTAATTACTGATATTGCAACAGGAATCGAGTGCAGCCGTTAGGAAAATATAAACAATGTAACATTTTGCTACTCGAGTGCCGTGTAGCCTACTAGTGCACTAGTGCAAAATAAAATATAGTAGCCAATTCACATGTCTGCATATGTATGAACTAAAAACATTTCATTTAGGCAATATAGCACTTGTGATCGTGGGATTGGTAATGGATATTCCCTCGGCCTCCGGCCTTGTGGCTGTGGTTGAACACCTGTGGGAATATCCATAACCAATCCCACTCTCACTTGTGCTATATTCAGTGATTCAGTGTAGACAGACAGCATTTAATGCTACAGGACAGTCGCTCGGACCCTGTGAGGACACACTGTTACAGGTGGAGAAAAGTTGTTATTTATTTATCTGTTTGCTCATCTGCGTGTTCCAAATGCTCACATCTGTGACAGCTGTTTGGAAAGTTGGACGAATGTGACTCATTGATTGAGTCTACTTCAGATAAATAATAAATAGTGGAAATGTGTTAAATTCCTTGTGCTATAGGTAGAGGAGTTTCTACAGTGGCCAATCAATAACCAAGCCTATCTATCTAGCATTGCACAACATGACGCGGGATGCAACAGCTGGGGATCTGGCTGGTGGCAGTTGCGAACGCCCCACATGGATCCATAAACGCCCCAGAATCCATACAGGCGAAACTGAACAGACGTTCAAAAGGGGAAACGAAAGGGTGTCTGTCACATGCTAATAAATAGACTGATGCATAAGAGGGAGGGAGAGAGCCCGAGAGAGAGAAAGAGAGAGAGAGAGAGAGAGAGAGAGAGAGAGAGAGAGAGAGAGAGAGAGAGAGAGAGAGAGTGCACGCAAAGATAAAAGACCCCTGGCAAGTGCAAGTGGCAAGGCAGGCCGAGAGTGAGAGTCCCCTAGGATCTGTATCCAAGTGGCTCTGCAGAGGTGAGGGGAAGCAATGTCCACGCCAAACACGTCTGATGCACGCTGCACCAGGGAGATGGAATGGATTCTTCCTACATGTGGCAGAGAGGAGCTAGAGACACATAAACATATACATGCACACACACACGCACGCATGCATGCACACACACACACACACACACAGACAGAGAGAGCGAGAGAGATGCCTACTTGCACACATGAAAACAAGGATGTGTGTAAGGACAGACAGACAGACACGCACACACAACACACAAAACACTGACACCAACATTCATACATATTCACACACACACACACCGAAGCATGCATCGCACACACACAAACAAACACACACACACACACACACACTCCGATACACTACACATCACTACACACACACACATCACATACATATGCACACTCTCACATGCACCCAAACAAACACATACACACACACAGTCAACCCTCTGGAGTACGTGGGGTCAAGTGGTAACTTTTTCCACATAAACATGAGCACAGCGGGCCTAAATACACCGAAGATGACTCGTGGCTGTTTATATGCTTGCGTCTGTAGGAATGATCCGTCATGAGATGGCTGCCACAGGGATGATGGGTTATTATTACAAATCTAGGCTACCTCTTTAGACCAGTGACACACACACACACTCTCTCTCTCTCCCTCTCTCTCTCTCTTCCTGACACACTCACACACAAACATTATTTTTTTCTCTCTGCACTCTGTATCACACACACACAAACGCACACACATTGCCCATGTGTGATTTTCAGTTCATGTTTCATGTTCTCAGACACTTGATGGTGGCTTAGTTGTTTTTTTTAATAATATTTCATTATAGCATGAATAAACACACACATCCGGCCAGAGAATCTTCTGGAAATGGACTAGCAGCTCACTGCCACATACATACATACTTACTGACACACACACACACACACACACTCACTGGAGTGTTTGCCTAATGCCTGGGCACTGAGACAAAGAAACAAAGACCATCACTGTTTTCCCGGCCCTGAAGCAGGTCACACTCCTCTCATCCACCCTCCAGGAAGAATGAGGATGTGTTGGGCACAGGGCGTGTCTCTGTTTGTGTGTGTGTGTGGTGTGTGTCTTCCTCTCTCTGTGTGTGTGTGTGTGTGTGTGTGTGTGCGCGCGTGCATGCATCAGGGATGGAAATTAAATATTTTGTCCACCTGCCACTGTAACTGGTGGATTCCAAAATCTACCAGCCACTCAACTTTTTTAGCAGCCAGAGAGAAACAGTATGAAAATAGTAACCAAAATGATCATGGTTATCCGCAGTATTGCGATACGATTAAAATGTGCTGAATTTTGCCCTAACCTACCAACTGTCCCCCAAGCACAGTAGCTAGCAACCTACAAAAAACGTTATCACCAATAGAGAATATGACCATGATGACCTCTCTCTTTTACATTACATTACATTACATTACATTACATTTGGCTGACGCATTTTTAACCAAAGCGACTAACAACATAGTAAACAGTTTAGGTTTTAAAGCAATTCTCTCAACAATTTTAGGACAATTTGAAAAAGGTAGAGTACAGTAAGAATAAGTGCATCAGTGAGTGCTGTTTTTAAACAGTTGAGTGTCTTACGACTCTCTTTGTTAACACAGGGCATCTGAACACGCAAAACAATCATGATGATGATGTGTTTTACTTAACTTTAGAACACCCATGTGTATTTCCGGTCAAAAATGACCGGCCATCAGAAATGAATGAGTGAGAAAATGGTCAGTGTATAAAATTGAGAGCACACAGGAGATTCTAACTATACCGCGGATAATATTGTCATTGTCCATTTAATGTCTGTCCGAAGTGGTCTGTGCGTTGAGGGTTAACAGCCACTAGGAGTATAAGGTGTGGTGGTGAAATGCATTAGAATTAGTGGCTCATTCAGTGATCTCTCCCTCTCTTGCTGGACAGGAGCTGCAGGCCAATTGGGTGGCGGGCTATCTTGGTGGTGGCGTCCCTTCACTTTTCCTGCTGTGGTGAATCTGAGTATTTGGTGTTGCCATGTTCACGTGTGGTGTGTCTTTAGACTCTCTCCTCTGACTCTCCAGCCCTGTGTAAGCTCCAGTCCTGTTCCTGGCTTTTCCTGTACTCCCATCAGCCATTAGTCTTTTGCAACACAGTCTGGTGTGTGTGTGTATTTGTGCATGTGTGACTGTGTATAGGCTACTGTACATGTGTGTCAGTGCCTTAGTGGCAGAGATTCTGACTGTCTGGAGAGAACCAACTCCCTGTACATTTTTTAATGAATGTAAATAAAGACAGAGTTTATTTTTGGAACCACGCCTCTGGTTTTCTGTAACCACGAACCTGTGTTGCCTGGTTGGGTGTCAGGTAACATATTATAGTCCAATTAATTGAATATTCTGAGGGGCAGGGCCTCAGATGGCGCAATAGAGAGCTAACCTCCCACTTGCCACATATGGATTTCTAGCAAGTTATAATGCAGCGGTCATTTTTGACTGGGAACACAAAACTGGTACACATAAAACAAACACAACAGGAGGGTTAAACCACAAACTACCGAAATCCAGACAGCACATTAACTGTCCCACCAGAGACAATAACACATTGGATCACTGCTACACAGTTCTAAAAGAGGCATACCACTCTGTTCCCCGCAGGACTCTTGGTCACTCTGATCATTGCTTGATTCATCTAATTTCCACCCTCAAAAAAAAATGTAAATCTGTAAAGCCTGCAATCAGAACAGTGAGGAGGACAAATGAAGCGAAGGAGCTGCAGGACTGTTTTGACTGTACAGGGCTGTAGAAGTAACCTGGACGAACTGTGGACGACACTGTGACATCCTACATCAGTTTTTGTGAAGAGGTGTGCGTGCCAACAAAGTCTTTTCGCATCTTCGACAACAGTAAACCATGGTTCACTGCAAGACTCAGCCAACTCTACCAGACAAGGGAGGAGGCATATAGCAACGGAGACAGGACTCTGTACAAAACTCTCAGAAACACATTGACCAAGGAGATCAGAGCAGCTAAAAGGAGCTACTCTGAAATGTTTTTAAAACATTTCGGACTAAAAAACAGTTTTCAGCTAACGACTCTGCAGCACTGTGGAGAGGCCTTCAGGACATCAACAGCTATGAGACCAACCCCCACTGCTGAGGCTAACATTGGCCTTGCTGGTGACATGAATGGCTTCTACTGCAGGTTTGAGAGGGAGACACTTACACTCCTCCCCCACTCCAGACCAACTGCAGCCCCCACCTCTCACCTGCCCCCCATCCCCCCACCCCCCGACTCTCAATCCACACTCATTGTGAACAGGATGTCTGCCGTCTCTTTCAGAGGCTAAATGTCCGTAAAGCACCAGGCCCTGATGGTGTAGCTCCCTCCTGTCTCAGGGCATGTGTTGTCCAGCTAGCACCAATTTTCACACAAGTATTCAAGAGATCACTTCAAATCCCCTCATGCTTCAAAAACTCCACCATCATCATTACCAAGTCCCCAAGATCACTGGACTGAACGACTACAGACCTGTGGCCTTTGAACGCCACAGTGGTGTGTCCTGTCCCCAGTACTCTTCTCCCTCTACACAAATGACCTGTAACTGTGACTGTAATGAAGGACCCAGCTGTCAAACTCATTTCACATTTGCAGACGACACCACATTGATCAGGGGCGTAGATTTGCGTGGGGACCGAAGGACGTGTCCACACCAATGTCAAATTACAACTGAAATGTCCCCACCAATATTCAGGTTGAAATGGGGAAAAAAGCGCTTACATGCGCTACACAAAGAGTTAAATCATTTCTCACTTCAGTGCTGCGGATCATCCCGTACTGATCTTGTAATGTGCAGTAGCCTATAAGGGTAAATCGTGCTGATTTGAAGTTACCTATAATAACTACCAGTGAGCCGCAGTCTCCTGCGCAGCATGGCGCAGCGCTTCAGCTTCACTTCACTACAAGGCATATGAAGTGCGTCCAAATTCACCCATTCTTCTCTGTTGAACTCCTCGAGAAGTAGGCTACTCATCACACATGTGTCACATGAAAGAGCCTTTTCTCAGCTTTTAAACGGTGCTGGCTAGCCACTATTTGCTGTGATACACAGTTTGCGAGAAAAATAACTTCAAGAGATTTGATAATTATTCTCTGCGCCCATCTCCACATTCATTCGTGGAATATCGTAGGCCTACACACTCTTCCCGCAACACATGACAAACCATATATCAGAATAAACAGCAGACCTTACCGAACACAGATGTGTAATGCATTCCCGTGTATAGTTAGCTGTTCCAGAGTAATCCGGTTTTTAAATAAATTGTAGCAAAATTCAACATGGTCTTTCGGCTTTAAGCATTTCTTAAAACTGAGCTGTGCTTACATCGCCTAGATATCTGCAAATATTAGAATCAGAGAATATACAGGCAGCTCACGGTTAAGAGTTTGTCAATGTAGCCTTAATGATTTCTTTTCACAAAATGCTAAGCATGCATGTATTTAAGTTTCTTGAAACTGAGCTATGCTTAAATGGGTCAATGCATGATTTCATAACAGACCAAATAAAAAATAAATGTTAAATGTTAAATATAGCCTACATATCTGTACATATTAAAATCAGATTATGTAGGCTACACAGTATAGTTAGATTAAGTTGGACAGTAAAACATTTCAATCATGGATAGTAGTTGGACAGTAGCCCATAATTTTAATCATTTTATGTATATTCTGTATATCTGTATATTATGTATATCTATAGCGGCTAGTGAAAGAGTTGAGTAGAGTCGAGTCCGTAGGTTCCACTGATTTCACAACAGCTAAGGGGGGGTTTAGGCACTCCGCTAGCGCGTTGTGCCTAACAACACCCCATAGCTGTTGTAAAATCAGTGGAACCTACGGCCTCTCGGGGCTTATTACTTAAATGGTAGATGCCACATTTGACATACACTGGTTATGGTCCAACATTTGCACACTGCACAGAAGTTTACAATAAACAACTCTTAAAATGGCCCTTCCCCTACAGTGCCCGTGTCTCTGGCCCAGATTAAAAAAAAGGGTATCAGTGGTGCTGGTGGACTGCTGTAGACCACAAGGACAGGGAGACAAGGACATGCAGACCAACGGAGAAAAAGAACAGCCTGAGACCAGTAAGAGAGACACAAACGCAAACACTCTCACACACACTGCAAGTAACGATTACTCGTATACATTCATAGTTGATCTGTGGGATTATTGTTGATTAGTTGTTTCGAGCCCGACAAAATCATGGCTCCAAAAATATTATATGGCTACTTGCCAAAACGAGAAGAAGAATCTGAACACAATGTGTCTTAAAGGTGCTCTAAGCGATGCCACACGTTTTTTAGGCTAAAACATTTCATGTCACTTACTGCAAACATCACCTAAACAACCGCTAGGTGTCTGTGTCCTGAATACACTGTAAAAAAAACGTGATCTCTGTGGACAAATGAACGTTCTAAGTTCTTAAGAGATAAATCTAAGTTCTTAAGTGAGAAAACAAAGAAGTTCCTAAGAAATACGACAGTTCTTAAGAAAATATTGGTGAATAGCATTTAAGAACATTCTTAAGGACTTCTTATTTTTTTTCTTAGGAATCTACTTAAGATTTATCTTAAGATTTTTTTCGTGAATACGGCCCCAGACTCCAAGAACGGCAACAAAAACAACCTGGGCAAACCTAGCCCATGAAAACATAACAAACTGTTCCAGCCAATCACAGACCAGATGCACGTTTAGTAGAGTTTCAATTGCACAGGAGCAGCACGGGAGGGAGGGGGAGGAAGTAGCGAGCTAGCTCTCTGTTTTGTTTGAAAGTCAACAGAAGTGACGTTTTAATCATTTGTTTTAATCATTGTTTTAATCATTTTCTTATTTTCTTATATTACAGCTGTTGAAAGGATTGCAAATGTGAAGAGTTTCAAGAGGGGGTCAGATCTTAACCCAAATCAGACAACGCATACTGGACAAAAGCCATATCAGTGTACTACACGTGGGAAGGATTTCAAATGCAGCGGAAACCTCACTGGCCATCAGAGAACACATACTGGACAAAATCCATATCAGTGTTCGGATTGTGGTAAGACTTTTACTAGGGTGGGTGATCTCAAGATACACCAGAGGATGCATACTGGAGAAAATCTATACCGGTGTTCAGAGTGTGGAAAGCCTTTTACTCACGTAGGTCAATTCAAGATACATCTGATGATCCATACTGGGGAAAAGCCATATCAGTGTGCTACATGTGGGAAGGGTTTCAAAACCAACCGAGAGCTCACTGTCCATCAGAGAACACATACTGGAGAAAAGCCATATCTGTGTACAGAGTGTGGAAAGCGTTTTACTGATGCGGGTAGTCTCAAGAAACACCGGATGATACATACTGGGGAAAAGCCATATCGGTGCTCAGACTGTGGAAAGACTTTCAGAACGTTGGTTCAGCTCAAGATACACCAGAGGACGCATACTGGGGAAAAGTGTTATCACTGTTCAGACTGTGGAAAGACTTTCGCTCATTTGTCTACTCTCAAGTTACACCAGAAAATCCATAGTGGAGAAAAGTGTTATCACTGTTTAAATTGTGGAAAGGCTTTTGCTCGTTTGTCTAATCTCAAACACCACCAGAAAGTCCATACTGGGGAAAAGCCATATCCGTGTGCTACATGTGCGAAGATTTTCAAAACCAACAGAGCGCTTACTGTCCATCAGAGAACACATACTGGAGAAAAACCATATCGGTGTACACATTGTGATAAGACTTTTAGTCACGGGGGTGCCCTCAAGACACATCTAATGATCCATAGTGGGGAAAAACCATGTGTGGAAAGACTTACAGAACAAGGCCAGAGCTCACTATCCATCAGAGAACACATACCGGAGAAAAACCATATCGGTGTTCAGAGTGTGGAAAGACTTTAAAAACAAGCTCAGAGCTCACTGTCCATCAGAGAATACATACTGGAGAAAAACCATATCGGTGTTCAGAGTGTGGAAAGACTTTTACTCAGTCAAGTAACCTAGACACACCAGAGGCTGCATACGGGAAAAACCATATCGGTGTTCAGAGTGTGGAAAGACTTTCACAACAATCTCAGAGCTCACTGTCCATCAGATAATACATACTGGAGAAAAACCATATCGGTGTTCAGAGTGTGGAAAGACTTTCAGATCAAGCTCAGAGCTCACTGTCCATCAGAGAAGACATACTGGAGAGAAGCCATATCGGTGTTCAGATTGTGGTAAGACTTTTAATCAGGCATCTCATCTCACCTCAAGACACACCAGATGATGCATACTGGGCAAAAGCCAAATCCGTGTGCAGAGTGTGGAAAGACTTTCAGATCAAGGGCAGAGCTCACTGTCCATCAGAGAACACATACTGGAGAAAAACCATATCGGTGTGCAGTATGGATGAGTCGCGATCTTTGAATAGTCGAATAGTCAAACTGTGTGCGAAATTCGATCTTAAAATAGCTTTTTCGAATATCGCAATTCCAATGTGTTGGCTAATTCACGCTGCGCCTATTGTCACAGATTGCGCAGTAGGGTAGTTCCCTGTCGCTAACATGAATGAAACTCCTAGGCTACCTGTGTTGTATAGGCTACATACAGTGTAAACAAACAAGAACAGCATTGTCCTGACCTTGTGACTGTTAACTCTGAACCGAACTCTTGCAATACTGCCAAGACATATGCCCACCAATGAATGCTTACCCCATGACATAGTGGAAGGACAACAAGAAAAAATATCCCCACCTGGCAAAGTTAGCAATCTCCTACTTGAGTATGCCTGCGACTTCTGTGACATCCAAGCGGGTGTTCTCCACAGCTGGACTACCGGCGGTAATTGTTAATAGGTTGCGCTTGCGTTTCCTCCCTGAACATGTTGACATGCTCATTCTTTTTTAACAAGAATATGACATGCCTAACCGTAAGGCTGTGAATATTTACATTGATTGAAACTAATTTGTTAAGTAGTAGGTAGGTAATAAGTAGGCTGCATGGTAACTTTTTTTTTTATCTAACAAGCATCTGGTTTATTGTTTATTGCATCGTGCTTATTGTTTTTTGTTTCTTCCAATTAGCCTACCATAGGCCTACTATGTAAAAAAAAGCGAGAGAACATGTTACTTGTTCAATTAATAGTGTAACGTTCTGTGCCAATGAAGAGACCGTTTATCATAACCGGGTTTAATGTTGACTGTTGTCGGCCACAGTCACGCCACAAGAACAAGTTTTACACTCACGTATAGGAGCCCAACTCACACACACCTCCTTGTAATCTCCACTACCTGTTTCCCCCAAAAACTACACACATTACCCCCGGAAGGGGGCGGTACCCCAACCCTGGCCCAGGTAACAGAGCCTATCATAACCATACACACATTAGAAACTTAGACCACTACTTTTAGGAACTTAAGACACGCTACATTACCCCCCCCCCCTTCTTAAGTCCTCGTCCCCGAGGACAAAGTCTTTAAGCCTCAGCGGCGTCCGCCGCCTCCTTCTCGGGCGGCCCACGGGCGTCGTATCCTTCTGTTGCCCCCCCGTGTGTCCTAGGTCAGGTGGCTTCAAAGCCGCAGGTGGCAAACTGCATGCACTTGCAGTGTCCCCCGGGCTACCTGCAACGACTTCCCGGTTAGGTGATGCCACGACAGGCATCCAAGGTGTTTCCTCACCTCCACCAGCTGTCTGAGGGGAGGCGATGCCCAGGTAAGGTGCCAGCCTGTCCCGGTGTAACGCCACCCGGCGCCCCCTCCCAGGCATCTGCACCCGGTAGACGACCTCTCCAAGCCGCATCAGGACCAGACACGGTCCCACCCAGTGGCTATCCAGCTTGGGGCACCTGCCTTTCTTCCGCTTAGGAGTGTAGGTCCACACCAGCTCCCCAGCCACAAAGTGTCGCCCCTTGGCACGGATATCATAATTCCTCTTTTGTCGCACCCCCACACTATGCATTTGCCTCCGGGCATAAGCATGTGCAGAGTCTAAGCGGTCCTGCAGTCGCCTGGCGTAGTTTGGGCCCGCAGGGACCTGCGGCGCATCCGGGGGCCGTCCAAAGGCCAGCTCTGCTGGTGTTCTCAGCTCTCTGCCCAACATGAGGAGGGACGGTGTACATGAAGTGGAGTCATGGACTGCAGTGCGACAGGCCATTAGGACCAGGGGTAAGTGCATATCCCAATCACGCTGATGGTCGGTTGTCAGGATAGATAGCTGTTCGGCCAGAGTCCGGTTAAATCTTTCCACTAATCCATCACTCTGGGGGTGGAGTGGTGTTGTACGGGTCTTTGTGATGCCCAGACGTGTACACATAGTGGCAAAAATTTTAGATTCAAAATTTCTCCCCTGATCGCTATGGATTGACTCTGGGACCCCCAGCCTACTGATTATTCCCTCCACTAGGGCATTAACGATGGTCTCGGCCTCCTGGTCTTTAATGGCATAGGCCTCAGGCCATTTAGTGAAATAATCCACAGTAGCGAGTATGTAGCGATTACCTCTGTCTGTGAGTGGGAGAGGCCCCAGAACATCTACCCCCAGCCGCTGCATGGGCTCCCCCACTGGAAACTGCTGCAGCTGAGCCCTGGACTGGCCTTGTGGTCCTTTGCGAGCCGTGCAGAGATCACAGCACCGACAAAAGTCCTCAACGTCTCTCCTCAGCCGCCCCCAATAGAAGGCTTGACGCACTCGCCGGAGTGTCTTGGTCACCCCAAAGTGACCGGAGCCTGCAGAGCCATGCATGGCTTTGAGAACAGCCCCCTGCATCCCTTTGGGTACCACTGTTTGCCACTTTTTCTCTCCCGACGCTGGTTCCAACCATGCTCGCTGGAGGACCCCATCAACCAGCTGCAAAGAATTAAATTTAGCCCACAGCCCTTTTGTCCATGGGGAGAGAGCTGCCACCTCCTCCCAGGGCGGCCGCTGCCGTGCCTCCACCCACAGCATCACTGGCTGCAGGTCCGGGTCTTGTTGCTGTTCGGCGGCCCAGACAGCATTGTCCACGACCAGCAGCTCTCTACAAGCCATGACATTCTCTTCACACCCCTCTCTGTCCCGCTTGTCCGCCCCTAGAACCAGCTGCTGTTCTCTGGCCTCTCTGCGGTCACAATACCGGCAGTCGTCTTCACTGCAGGGTCGACGGGACAGTGCGTCAGCATTGCCATGCCGTTCTCCAGCACGGTGAATCACGCTGAACTCGTAGCCTTGCAGCTCCTCCAGCCAACGAGCCAGCTGCCCCTCAGGCTCTCTGAATGTCATCAGCCACTGCAGTGAGGCATGATCAGTGCGTATGGTGAAGGGGCGGCCACACAGGTAGTACTTAAAATGTCGTGTGGCGAAGACAACAGCCAGCAACTCCCTACGTGTGACGCAATACCGCCGCTCAGCTTTATTCAGGGCTTTGCTGTAGTAGGCCACAACCCTCTCTCCTTCCGGCCATGCCTGTGATAGGACTGCCCCCACCCCCTCACCGCTTGCATCTGTGTCCAGGACGAAAGGCACTTCGGGGTCAGGGGCTGCCAGGATAGGTGCGCTTGACAGAGCCTCTTGGAGGGTGTTGAATGCGATTTTACAGTCCTCTGCCCAAACAAAGGGCTGGTCTTTCTGCAGTAGCCTGTACAGGGGGGCAGCAATGCCCGAATATCCCCGCACAAATTTCCTGTAATAGGAAGCTAAACCTAAAAAACGTTTTAGTCCACTCTGGTCTGTTGGGGTGGGCCACTCACGTATGGAACGCACCTTCTCTTCCACTGTGCCGATACCCTCGCTGCCTATTCGGTGCCCCAGGAAGGTCAGCTCTCTGCACAGCAGCTTGCATTTGTCAGGGTGTAACTTCAGTCCCGCCCCCTTGATCCTTTCCATAACTTTGCACAGTGCTGCCATAGCCAAATCAAATGAGCTGCCATGGGCTAGAATGTCATCTAAAAACACCAGGCACTCTGTGTGTGGAACCCCAGCTAACACCCTCTCCATTAAGCGTTCAAATGTGGCAGGCGCATTACACAGTCCAAAGCAGAGCACTTTAAACTGCCACAGCCCCTTTCCTGTGCAGAATGCGGTCTTGGGCCGGGCCTCTTCGGCCAGGGGGACCTGCCAGTAGCCGCTCCTCAAGTCCAAGGACGAGAACCAGGAAGAGCCGGCTACTAGGTCCAGACATTCATCTACGCGTGGGAGGGGGTAGGAGTCTTTTTTGGTGACATCATTAAGCCTCCTATAATCCACACAGAAGCGCCACTCACCTCCTTTTTTCGGCACCATCACGACTGGTGATGCCCAGGGGCTCTCAGAGGGCTCTATTATGCCGGCTCGCTGCATTTTCTCCAAAGCCTGCTCCGCTGCGTCTTGTCGGCCCAGGGGGAGGCGACGTGGGCGCTGCCGTATAGGCACAGCATCACCCGTGTCAATTGTGTGCTGTACGAGAGAGGTCTGTCCCAGCTCATCCTCGTCACATGAAAAGCAGTCACGGAACTCTATCAGCAGCTGCCATAGTCGCTCCTGCTGTTCAGAATCCAAGTCTCCGGCACTCCTTTGCCAGACCTCGCGCAGAGCTGTCATCCTTTTCGCTTCGCTCTTATGCAGACTCTCACAGCCCTCCGCTGCAGATGGCGTCAGCCCGACAGGAGAGTCCAGGCTACGTGTGGCTGGCTTAGGGCATAGCCGAGGCTCCGACAGGTACGAACTGGCCACCCTTGTCTGTTTGCCTTCCCCCACACAGCACCTGTGAGGCCCGGCTGTGTGTGTAGCTGCGTGCTGGGAATCCAGCGGTCTCATATGCACCACCTGCCCATCACTAAAGCTCAGTGTGGCTTTCCCCAGGTCTAACTGACAGCCCTGCTCCCGCAAAAAGTCCAAGCCTAAAATACAGGCATCTTGTACTTCCGCTACCCACACAGTGTGTCTCATTTTCTGTCCCCCCACAGTCAATATCAGCTGCCCTCTCCCTTTCATTGGTGCTAGCTCACCCGTTACTGTGCGGAGCTGAACTGCTGTGTCCTCCAGCTGTGTACCCACTGGCACCACCTCTGGCCGGACCACTGTGACTGTAGACCCCGTGTCCACTAGGGCGGTGCATGAAACACCCTCGATGCAAATGGGAATGTGGCAAAAGTCTGATATGGAAGTCCTTCCCACCACAACCACATTCTGCCCCCGGCCCATGTTGTACTGAGAGGCCCTGCTGGCCTCCACCAGTGATGAACGGGACTTTAGGGTGGGGGCACGCAGCGTCCCGCCTACTGCGTCCCCTTGCCGTTTCCCGGAGCTTTAGTCAAGGCAGGGCAATTCCTCACCAGGTGTCCAGCTTGGCCACACCCCCAGCAGAGGCGCGGCTGTTGTTGTGGCCGCACCAGGGCTTGTGTTTGTTGACGCCTGGCAGGAGGCATAGCCAGCCCCCTGATCATCTCGGTCACCTCATCCACCCACAGTGGCCGCTCCGACATTGTCTCTCCTACTGTCCTGACCATTGGAGAGGCATCGTGCTGTGCGGCGCCCATGACCATCTCCCTCTCCAGCGCGTACTCCAGCGCGTCAGTCAGGGTTTGAGGGCGAGCCAGCTGAGTGTGAACTCGCAGATCAGATGGAGAGAGTGCCCTGATGAACTGATCACGTGCAAGCTCCGTTTGCACTGGTGTGGGCATATGCGCATATGCTCGCCGTGCCAGTCCTTCGATGTCGTTCGCCAACGCACGCAGGGGTTCCCCAGCTCGTCTCTGACGTCCATGCAGCTCTGAGCGCAGCAGCTCCGAACGAAAACATTGTCCAAACCGGCGCCCTAGAGCACCAGCCAGGGCTCCATAATTACCCCTTTCACTCGGGTCTAAAAGCAGCAGGCAAGACAGTGCATCATCTGTCAAACAAAGGGCGAGCTGGAGGGCTTTCTGTTCATCTGACCAGCTGTTTGCACAAGCTAAAAGCTCGAACTGAGCATGAAAAGCCTCCCAGTCCGACTTCCCCGCATATTTCGGCGTTTTTATGGCTACCGGCACTTGCTGTCCATGGGCGCCGCCATCATTGTTTACATTTTGTCCCTGCACGTTCCCGGCTGGCAATTTTGCGCGGGCCGTGTAGCTAACTTCAGCGCTAGCAGTCGCTAAGCCAGGACCCCCAGCGGATGTTGGTGGCTGTAACTCACGTTTCATCTCCCCTCCTAGACTGTCCACGGAAAAATGTTGTCCTCCCAGCTCTTGAACAAGATGAGGATATCCGTACTCGTTGCCCTCCTCCTCCTTCTTGACATAAAAACCTCTGCCAAAAGAACGCTCCATCTCCACCAGCAAAAGTGTCCTCCAAACAGTAGTCCGCCAATGCCCGAGCGGTCGACTACGTTATCAGAATCAGACTAAGTTTTCTTCTGACACCAGTTGTAACGTTCTGTGCCAATGAAGAGACCGTTTATCATAACCGGGTTTAATGTTGACTGTTGTCGGCCACAGTCACGCCACAAGAACAAGTTTTACACTCACGTATAGGAGCCCAACTCACACACCTCATCGTAATTTTCCTTACTGTTTTTCCCCCCAAAACTACACACATTACCCCCGGAAGGGGGCGGTACCCCAACCCTGGCCCAGGTAACAGAGCCTATCATAACCATACACACATTAGAAACTTAGACCACTACTTTTAGGAACTTAAGACACGCTACAATAGTTTGTTTGATGACAAATGCTAAAGATGAAATTGGCCTCCATTTCTGTCATTGTGAGTGTGCGTCGACTTTTGCTCGATTGTCGAATGTGCTTTTTGCCAGAAATTCGCATCCCTAGTGTGTCATTACCAGGTACATCAGAGGATCCATTTAGAGGAGAGACCATATATGCATTCTCAGTTTGGAAAGACATTTACTAAAGACAGTTCATGGTCAGTGGAGGCTGCAGTAGGCCTAATGCACATCTGTTCTGGGTGTTTTGGCTGTCTGATAGTCGTGGTCCCCTAAAATGTGACTCCGCCCCTTTCTGCTGTCCAGTGAAGGTCGCCAGTGGCTCACAAGAATGCCTTCCGATCTAGAAAACAGTTTTTTTTTAAATATAGAGTTATGCTAATTGCCTAGATGGCACAAGAACATTTCAAATAACATTATGCTGAATTGGCTCTTCATTCATTGCTCTCCTGTGATTGTCCTTAGTTCGCTACAGGGGGTCATGTTGAAAATGTCGCTGTATGCCATATTGCTTGATTTGCTAGTTTGTTAATTTCTCTGGCTGACTCTTTATGAATGAATGGAATGTTGGTGTAGGTTACAATGTATTCGCGGAGTGATTACTAGCAGTAAAAAGTCTTGAGTGGCATTGTGCTGGGATATCGTCGCTAGAATGCATCACCTCTCAGTACACACCTCCACCCACCCTCTCCTGCCCCATCACCTCTCAGTACACACCTCCACCCACCCTCTCCTACCCAGTTAGAATTAGTGTGGTCATACATTCAAACATGAACAAGTATGAATACCTCATATACACATGGACAGCATGAAAAGCTTTGAGGAAGGTTGGAAACATTCTCTAGGTCACTATGCTGCTACCCACCCTCTCCTACTCCATCACTAGGGCTGTAGTAGGAAATAAACACAGTTGATCCACCTCTGAAATTCCAGAAATAAAGCTTATACACCTCTTCTTAAAAGAGCTATTCACCTATTGCAACTTTTAACGTTCAAATGTCAAACTGTTTTATCCACAATATGTACACTCATCAACACTCAAGGAACCATTTAATACCACTGTAGAAAGATGCACATAGTAAGCTACGACTACAGTATATTAGAGGCGATTGCTCAAAGACTACAAGGGAAGCCTCCTCTAAAATTCATTTTAGATCAAGCAAACAGTGCTACTACCCTCATCGAATCAGTTGTCAGTTTTTTGAGTGCTACCAGAGTAAATAAAAGAGGCGGGGATAGCAACAATTTTCGTCATGTCTTTTCAGTGCAATCAGTTATAATTTGGTGACTTTACATCCTTTGAATAGCCTACCTGCCGTGCATGTGTGAGAGGTCAGCTTTAGAACAGCTGGGTGTATCCAGCCGATTGCTGTGATAACCAAAGTTCTCCCTTATACCATCTCTGGTGATACACAATGTACTTAATGTAGCATAATACACAACAAATATGTGTATGAATTGTGTCATAAATAGTTGCCTTGCCTATCTTTTAACCCAGATCTGAATAATATGGATCACCTTATATGGGCGCAACAATACAGTATGGATGAGTGAAATGGAGAAAGCAGTAGGAAGCCATTCAGCGTCATGAGGATCACGTTACTAATGTGCTCCCAGCCAACCATCTCATGGGCACAGGAATAGAATGGGATTCTCCATTCTCCAGCCCCCATGTTCTGAGTAATTCGCCTTGTTGTTGTTTAGTCTCAGCACTTGCAAATCTGCTCTCAACCTACTTACTGTGGGTCACTTTGGGGCAGATTTTTTTTCATCTTTGTTCCCCTAGCTCTTCAACATCATTATTAAACTCTAACTATTTATCAACTTTTGAAATAATTACCATATCAAAGTAATAAAAAAAAAATGCTTAGTCATGAGAAACATCTCTTTAAAAAAGTGCCCTTGACAGTTTCTGAAAACCTACTTTGATCCCCGCTCAGAAGGAAAGCTCTCTCTTATCTAATTAACCCAGACTCTCTTCACATTCACTCCTATTGTTAATCTCAGTCTGCAATGCTCAGATAAAACACTGAATAAATATCGAGATAAAGGAGAAAATTCTCATTGTAGGACTTTCTGTCCACTTGAAACTGACCTACTAAGCCTATGGGTCACAGTCACTTTAGACAATGATACATGCAATGTTGCTAGGCTGGGTGAACTCAGCCTGATCTGACGGTGGGTTATTTTCCGCTCTGCAGCTCAGGCTGGGAACCTGTATGTCTCTTTCTCCTGCTTCCGTTACACGTTTGCGGGGGGCCAATCACAAACTGGCTTATCCATCTGGCGCGCTATTGGCAGGTTTAAAACGATGACGATAGCGGGAGAGCCTGGAGTTTTCGCGTCGCTCTGCAAACGTCACCCGGTTCGTTGGTCGGATTGGTGAATGACTATCCAATTGCGTACAGAGTCATTTGAACTATGCCCGTTGATCACACCTCTTGTGCAGTAGAAAATACATAGCGGACTCCCCAGACTAATGTTCAATCTTAAAAGATTGAGCTCAGTCTGGTGAAAGCCAGACTACAATGTTGCAAAGTAATCTTATTGACCAATGTTTTTTGGCACTTCCCCACAAAAATGTATTATTATTATTATTATTATGGCGTAAGTAGGTAGCTTGCTGCGACCATCCAGTCAGAACTATAGACCCTTTCAACAATAAAAACAAAAACAATGCTTGAACGTTCTATTTGGGCCCCAATCTACTTCCTCTGCATTAAGATAACATATGGAATGTTAAAAAGGAAGTCTTGTGGGGCCAACTATGATGCTGATAATGGAACTCTCTTGAAAGGGTCCATAGGCAAATGCAGTATTGCTAAAAAAATTGCCTTGCGTCATCACTTCATCTACCTTGATCATCATCATCATCATCACTGTCATCATCAACAGCGTCATCATTGTCATTGTCGTCATCATCAGCATCAGTGTCAGCATCATTGTCGTCGTCATCAGTATCGGCATCGTCATCATCATCATCATTGTCATCATCAGCATCATCCCCCATGCCCCCAGTGTAGCACTGTAGTTACCTGGCTGCTTTAGCTGCTGGAACTAGCAACTTGAGCTAGGTAAAACCGATTGATTTCTCCTGACACATGTTAACACCCATAGGCCACCCATTTAGCCAGGGGGTCAGGATTTGCAGGGTTAGCTTCAGCCAGTTAGCATCCACCATCCCTCAATTGCTCACCTCCGCCCACACTTTTACAACCAATCACTGGTTGACACAAACTCTTGTTGTCTATGTTGGTGGACGAGCTGTCAATTTCCTTCTGGAAGGATCAGCCAACCCACATAGACAACACAATTTATGGCCATCGGTATTATGGCACGTAAATACTGCCTAATTGGTTTGTTAAAATGTGAGCAGAAGTGAGCAAATGTTGGACACCATTTCAAGGATGGCGGCAGCCTGCTGAGTGAGTATACTTTTGGCTGAGATTGCTCATCTAGCATCAGTCATTGAAATGATTGGGGCTGGAACATCCTCCCTATTTCCAGTTGTGTATAAAACCTCTATGGCTTTAGCCTACCTGCTAGCATGCCCACCTCCAAATCCGAGATGCTACAAGTCATGAGTTCGAGCCTTGGCACATGCAGAGATAGACTGTGTAGTCGTCAACACAACACATGTCAGAGGCCTCTGGGTCTTTGGGAGAGCGCTCCTAATCTAGGTGGATTAGACGCTCGCCACTAGTACAATAACACCAAGAGCAATTACTGAAGCCTGTAGCCTGTGATGATGGTGTGTTGGTCTGTTGCATCAAAGGAAGAGTGCTGATCCCTGAGTTAATTTAGTCTGCCTGGAGTACTCTGTCATAAGTGCTGCAATTAGAAAAAAAACAGAGAGAGAATCACAATGCGTTGCCGTGGAGAATTTGAGGGATGGGATGGAGGAGGTCAATTCAGCCTCATTAATGGAGTTTGTAATTCCTCCACACGGCAAATCACTTTGTTTTTGCTCTTTCTCTCTCTCTCTCTCAAATACACACACACACACATCGATAACTCATCCAACTCATCTGTTATTTAGCGTGCACATTGTTTTTCCGCCTCTTCAGTATCTAATGCAGCTGTCATTAGCACACCATTACATGGCTCCCCCAGTGTGTGTTTGTTTGTTCCAGGCTTTGTGTTGGCTGAAAAAATAAATAAATAAACAAACACACAAACACATTTCCACGCTAGTAAATATAATGAAAGGCATTCCTGAAGCAGTGGCTTGAGGGAGGCAATCGCGCTCGCTGTCCCAGTTCCAATAAACGTTTTCAGAAACTGTTTTTTAATATCTGCACCCCCCCCCCCCTCTTTCTCCTCCCCAAGCCTCTCATCATCTCATCTCATCTCATTTTATCGAGCCGTAGCCCGGCAGCGCAGTCTTTATCAGTGGCCATGCATCTCATTATCTCATTAGAATATCACACATTATTACGGAAAATCATAAATAATAACAGATGGAATAATCGTCTCCTTTTGTTAAAATATTAACATTTTCTCCCCTCTCTTCTGTCTCTCTCTCTCACACACACACACACACAAACACACACACACACACTGTATGGCCCCATGTGACTCTTCAGGTAGAGGCAGATTGAGAGTTTGGTTCACACTCCATAACTCGTGATATTTCCCTCATCAGAAAGGAGAGCTGTGAGGTTCTCTGGGGCCTCCTCTCCCCCTCTCTTGCTCATTCTTTTTCTCTCTCTCCATCTTTCTCTTTCTCTCTCGCTTTTTCACTCACTCTCTTGCTTTCTCTCTCTTGCTCTCACTTTCTCTCACTTTGTCGTCACATCTTTTTTCTTCCTACCCCCCCCACACACACACACACACACACACCCTCTCTGGTGGGAAAGATGTGACGTGTGGTTGATTTGGGGAGTGATAATGATTTGGGGTGTCATAATAATGTTGCCAATGAATTAATAAAGGAGTGTGAAAGCCCCACTTTCTCACACACACACACACATGCATAAATGCACACACACACACACACACTATCTTACAAACATATGCATAAATACACACACATGATCTGCTCTGGGAAATACCAGTAGTTAGTTATCATTTATTTATTCACCAGTGGCCTGCACTTGGGAAATGAATTTGTCATTATCTTTGGAAGTAATTAAAAGTTGAGAGAAATTACACATCGGATATTTTGTGTGTGTGTGTGTGTGTTTGTGTGTGTCTGAGTGATTTAATTTAATGTTTTTCTTCTATCCCCAGTGACTCTTGCATTTATTTTATGTTAACAGATTCGTGAGTGCTCTCCATCCGGAGTGTGTCGTCAGGGAGACGGACTGTGGAACCGAACCTCTCCAGGCACAGCCCTGCAAATTGCACTGCGGCTGAGTTCACACCTCGACATTTACCTGCTGTGAGCGGAAATTTCCGGAAGCATCTGCACAAATCAACTCTCCTTTTTGTCAAATTGTAAGAAAGCGAGTGTAAAAGGGCTGTTTGGAATGGTGCTGTGGTGCAACTGGTTACAGTGGCCATGCCAAATTCGGGTCCAAGTGCCCACGGGGTTCCATGAATTTGAGACCTGCCCGTGTCATTTCCCGATCCCACCCTATTTCTCTCTCTCCCACCCGAAAAGAAAAGGAGGACAGGTCCAGTGAAAAGGACCAGGTCCAGTGAAAAGGAGGACAGGTCCAGGTCCAGTGAAAAGGACCAGGTCCAGTGAAAAGGAGGACAGGTCCAGGTCCAGTGAAAAGGTCCAGGTCCAGTGAAAAAGAGGACAGGTCCAGGTCCAGTGAAAAGGAGGACAGGTCCAGGTCCAGTGAAAAGGAGGACAGGACCAGGTCCAGTGAAAAGGACCAGGTCCAGTGAAAAGGAGGACAGGTCCAGGTCCAGTGAAAAGGAGGACAGGTCCAGGTCCAGTGAAAAGGTCCAGGTCCAGTGAAAAAGAGGACAGGTCCAGGTCCAGTGAAAAGGAGGACAGGACCAGGTCCAGTGAAAAGGACCAGGTCCAGTGAAAAAGAGGACAGGTCCAGGTCCAGTGAAAAGGAGGACAGGTCCAGGTCCAGTGAAAAGGAGGACAGGACCAGGTCCAGTGAAAAGGTCCAGGTCCAGTGAAAAAGAGGACAGGTCCAGGTCCAGTGAAAAGGAGGACAGGTCCAGGTCCAGTGAAAAGGACCAGGTCCAGTGAAAAAGAGGACAGGTCCAGGTCCAGTGAAAAGGAGGACAGGTCCAGGTCCAGTGAAAAGGAGGACAGGTCCAGGTCCAGTGAAAAGGAGGACAGGACCAGGTCCAGTGAAAAGGACCAGGTCCAGTGAAAAAGAGGACAGGTCCAGGTCCAGTGAAAAAGACCAGGTCCAGTGAAAAAGAGGACAGGTCCATAATCAGGACACACAAGTCTTGAGTCCTCACAGTGATGTTGTTGATTTGTGGATAATGGCAGCTTTTGTGAATTGGGAGCCAGATGAGGGTTGTTTTGCTGCTGCACCTCACAACAGTTGGAGGAGGAATCACAGTAAGTGTCGGAGGGAGAGAGAGAGAGATAGAGAGAGAGACAGAGAGAGAGAGAGAGAGAGAGAGTTGTCTTAAAAGGAAAAGAGAGGAAAAAAGAGGGAGTTGTCAACAGAAAGGAAGAGAATGAGATACAGTAGCTTTTGGTTAACAGAAAGAGAGAGAGACAAAGAGAGAGAGAGAGACAGAGAGATAGAGAGAGAGAGAGACAGATGGTGTGTAGTGATGCAGCTGGAGATGCAGTAAAAACTCCTCAACTGTCCCTCAGCAGCCTCTGTCTTAGACTGCCATCCATTTCCATGCCAACCGCACTGGACACCCCTACTCAAGCAGCCTGTAAACTACAGCTCTTCTTTGTGTGTGTGTGTGCGTGTCCTAGTGAATGTGTTTGTCTATGTGTGTGTGTGTGTGTGTAAATATGTTTGTGTATATGTGTGTGTGTGTATATGTGTGTCAAAATAACTGATTCATTTCGATTAATTAATTTGAGAAAAAATAACTGATTAAAAAAAATAACGCAGATTAATCGATTCCGTATGACCTTTGACCCCGAGCCGTTCTAGTCAGTAACCATTAGACTGTAAAATGAAGGAGAGAGAAGAAAATGTGCTGCCTTGATCATTGATTGGAACATTTACTTTAAAAAAAAAACGGCCTGATGGTGTTGATAAATATAAAGTGTTGATTAAAATAAAGTCCTCTGCAATGTCTGCAGCAAGGAATTTGCATATTACCGAAGTTCGTCAACTCTAAAGTCGCACATCAATGCAAAGTAATAGTGTTGACATTGAGCGGAGTGTTAATTTATTTTCATTGTGTCCCTAGGTTATATCTGTGGCCTGAAATGCCTTGTATGTGGAAAAAAAAAACTTCTTCCCGAAGCACTTTTGAATGAATTTTCTCAGCATATTAGGTCATATCATAGATTATTATGGTCATTATTTGAACAGTGAAAATAATAATAAAAGAGTTTTTGAACTTTAATGTCAATAATGCTGATTATTCAATGATTCATTTGAATTTAAATATTTAAAATACTTTAACAGCAAAAATTATATATGTGATAAATTTAGATTAATTAATCACAGAGTATGTAATCAATTCGATTACATTTTTTAATCGATTGACAGCCCTAATATATACATAATATATATTTGTTATATATTATGTTTATGTATATATGTTTGTGTAAGTATATGTGTGCATGTGTGTGCACTTCTATACGGTACGTCCATCAGTGAGCGGCGGTGGTGGCAGTAATTGCCCCATTCCTTTTCCCGCACATTAGTGGCTAGCGTGGTTAGCGTAGCTATGAGCCATCCTCCCTCCCTCCCCCTCCCTCTAACGGCACAGCGGTTGTAATGGGAGACATGATGGTTAGCGTAGCTATGAGCCATCCTCCCTCCCTCGCACAGCGGTTGTTATGGGAGACATGATGGCTGTCACATACCAGTGTGAAATGGAAGTGGCCACTGTTGATGACCTGTACAGTAATGACAGGCTGCCACTGTTTCAGTAAACTTTCTGTCTGGCCGTGGCGTTGGTCGAGTCTGGACCACGTGTGGGCCACATCTGGGCCAGACTTGGGCCAGTGGACAGAGACTGCTACTGCTGATGACCGAGAGAGAGTGAGTGAGTGAGTGAGTGAGTGAGATAGAGAGAGAGAGAAAGAGAGAGACTATCATAGATGGAGCAATTGAATTTCATAGGAGAAACTGATTGAATGTGTGTGTGTGTGTGTGGTGTCTTTGTGTGTCTGTGTGTGTGAGAGCAAGAGAGAGAGGAGTGAGAGAGAGCATGAGAGGAATACAGCAAGTACGAAAGGTACAAAAAAGATGGAGTTGGATAGAAATTGTGTGTGAGGAAGTGAGAAGGAGTCCAAAGACAGAAATAACAAGACAGAGAAAAGAGAGAGCAGAGGGAGGGAGTGCACATTAGGAGCACCTGCTCAGTGGTGATAGGGGAGTCTTTTACAACCTCTCTCTCTCTCTATCTCTCTCTCTCTATCTCTCTCTGTCTCTCTCTCTCTCTCTCTCTCTGTCTCTCTGTCTCACTCTCTGTGTTTATACTGTATGTCTCTCTCTCTCTCTCTGTGTGTGTTTATACTGTATGTCTCTCTCTCTATCTCTCTCTGTCTCTGTCTCTCTCTCTCTCTCTCTCTCTCTCTGTCTCTCTGTCTCTCTCTCTGTGTTTATACTGTATGTCTCTCTCTCTCTCTCTCTGTGTGTTTATACTGTATGTCTCTCTCTCTCTATCTCTCTCTGTCTCTCTCTCTCTCTCTCTCTCTCTCTCTCTCTCTCTCTGTCTCTCTGTCTCTCTCTCTGTGTTTATACTGTATGTCTCTCTCTCTCTCTCTGTGTGTGTTTATACTGTATGTCTCTCTCTCTCTATCTCTCTCTGTCTCTCTCTCTCTCTGTTTATACTGTATCTCTCTTTCTCTGTGTGTGTGTGTGTGTGTGTGTGTGTGTGTGTGTGTGTGTGTGTGTGTGTGTGCGTGTGTGTGTGCGTGTGTGTGTGCGTGCATGCTCCAGGGAGAGGAGTGTGTATATAAATATCCTGTTAGAGAGGGCTCCTGTGCTGCTGGACAGCTGACAGCGGACGTGCAGTGCTGCTGCTCTGCTGCTGTTTGTGTGTGTGTTTGTGTGTGTTTGTTTGTGTGTGTTTGTTTGTGTGTGTTTGTGTGTGTGTGTGTGTGTGTGTGTGTGTGTGGTGTGTCTTCAGGGTTTTCATGAGAGCAGCACTCTGCCCCCTGGAGTTGGGATATCTGTGTGTGTGTGTGTGTGTGTGTGTGTGTGTGTGTGTGTGTGTGCGTGTGTGTGTGTGTGTATGTGCGTGTGCGTGTGTGCGTGTGTGTATGAGGGGCCGTCTAGGCCTTAATTCATACTTGGTCTTACACACACTATCATAACCTTGCACATACACCACTATACTCATGCACACTCACTATTATAGTCATTTTACATGTATGTATGAGAGGGTATAGTCGTGTATGTGAGAGAGTATAGTAGTGTATGTGAAGGAGTATAGTAGTGAATGTGAGAGAGTATAGTAGTGTATGTGAGAGAGTAAAGAGTATAGTAGTGTATGTGAGAGAGTATAGTAGTGTATGTGAGAGAGTTTAGTAGTACATGTGAGAGAATATAGTAGTGTATGTGAGAGACTATAGTAGTATATGTGAGAGACTATAGTCGTATATGTGAGAGACTATAGTAGTGTATGTGAGAGAGTATAGTAGTGTATGTGAGAGAGAGTATAGTAATGTATGCGAGAGAGTATACTAGTGTATGCAAGAGAGTATAGTAGTGTATGCGAGAGAGTTTAGTAGTGTATGCGAGAGAGTATAATAGTGTATGCGAGAGAGTTTAGTAGTCTATGTGAGAGAGTTTAGTAGTGTATGCGAGAAGGTATAGTAGTGAATGCAAGAGAGTATAGTAGTGAATGTGAGAGAGTATAGTGGTGTATACGAAAGAGTATAGTAGTATATGTGAGAGAGTATAGTGGTGTATGTGAGAGAGTATAGTGGTGTGTGTGAGAGAGTTTGCATGAAACGGAAGGGAGTTTGCATGAAACGGAAGGAGTTTGATTTCTCAGTTCCTGATTGGTTTGTCAATGTCACTTCTCTCTAGCTAGCCAATTAAAATCAAGGAAGGGGCGGGACCTACACTGTCAACAATGTTCGTGTAGACCTAGTGGTGGAGGAAAAAATCAGCCAAGTCCTATGTGACTAAATATTAAACTACTACTGCAAACCGAATGCAAATTAGGCTACAAAGACATGAGGGGTGCCTATTCTATCGTAATTGCCTAGCTACCAGCTCCTTTTGTCTGGCGAAGTCATATTTTAGTGACTTGGCTGATTTTTTCCACCACCACTAGGTCTACACGAACATTGTTGACAGTGTAGGTCCCGCCCCTTCCTTGATTTTCATTTACTATACTCTCTCACATACACGACTATACCCTCTCATACATACATGTAAAATGACTATAATAGTGAGTGTGCATGAGTATAGTGGTGTATGTGCAAGATTATGATAGTGTGTGTAAGACCAAGTATGAATTAAGGCCTAGACGGCCCCTCATATGTGTGTGTGTGTGTGCGCGCACGCGTGTGTGCGCCCGTGCATGTTTTATTAGTACGTCTGTGTTTTTCTCTTCGTGCCTTGTGACCATGCATGTTTAATATGAAGTAGGCCAACAGGAAGCTCATGGTGCTATCCTTTTGTCTATTATGTTTATTTTAGTTTGTGTGCACAAATACATGGCCATACGGGCATTTCTGTATGTGTGTGTGAGTGTGAGTGTGAGTGTGAGTGTGTGTGTGTGTGTGTGTGTGTGTGTGTGTGTGTGTGTGTGTGTGTTTGCGTGATGCATGTTTTTGTGCATATGTGCATGTGTGCATTTTTGTGTGTGTGTTTAATCACAGTATAAGAAAGGAGAGTGAGGGTGTATTAATCAGACTGTTCCCCCTGGCGATGTCCTTGATGGGAGCTTCTGGACAATCCATCACACGTCACTGTCACCAGGGACACTGGCCACAGACTACCATATCAGTGTGTGTGTGTGTGTGTGTGTGTGTGTGTGTGTGTGTGTGTGTGTGTGTGTGCGCATGCATGACAGAGTGGTAGCTTTGTGTGTATAGGTTTGCCTGTAATTGTGTTAGCTTTGTGTGTGTGTGTGTGTGTGTGTGTGTGTGTGTGTGTGTGTGTGTGTGTGTGTGTATGTTTGTGGGACTATTTGTCCTTAATATGAGAGTGCCTGCCAACCAAGACTGCTTGGTGTGTGGTATAGTGTATCCCATATGTCTGTGTGTGTGTGTGTGTGTGTGTGTGTGTGGTGAGTTATGTAGGTGCTGTGACCATTTCTCATTCCCCATACTTAATGTAGCATAAAAGCAGTTTTGTGTTTTGGCAGGGATTTCTGGGCATTTGTTATGCTGGATGGATGCGTTCTAATGCTTTCTTTGCCGCTTTTGTGCCGGTGCAGGACTTAGTCCTCACCCAGATTTGTTTTTAATTTGATTTATGTCCTTTCTTGGACAGCTGACAGCCTTTTTTGCCGTGGTGTTAAAGGGAAGTGCCTTGTCCCGCCTCTCTCTCTTTGCTCTGGGGTAGCAGGGAAGAGCTGTGGAGAGACAGAGTGACAGAGAGCAAGTCCTGGGCCTAATATGATGGTGTGAGTGAGTTGGTGTTATAAGGAGATGACAGTGTGTGTGAGAGTGACTTAGTGTGATAAGGGAATGATTATGGTGTGTGTGTGTGTGTGTGTGTGTGTGTGTGTGTGTGTGTTTGTCTGTCTGTTTGAGTGTGTGTGTTTCTGTCTCTCTCTCTATCTCTCTATCTCTCTATCTCTCTTTCTGTGTGTGTGTGTGTGTGTGTGTGTGTGTGTGTGTCTGTCTGTCTGTCTGTCTGTCTGTCTGTGTGTCTGTGTGTGTCTGTCTCTTTCTCTATCTCTCTCTATCTGTGTGTGTGTGTGTGTCGTCTGACATGCACCACTCCAGAGGTCTAACTACACGTCATGGTGAGTACACGTCAAGTAGTGAACTTGCTAACATGCTAATGTTAAATGCCCCTTTAAATAACTGCAGAGTTCAGTGTTGGTATTACTGGGTAATGAGATTATACGATGTCTGTTTCTCAGTGACGTAAAAAAAAAGTTTAATAAGTTAGATATACAAACACATGGCCTTCTAGAGTCCCCACCATCTTTGTTTAGACAAGGAAATTCCTTCGGGATTAATGAATTATGGATTAAGTATCTGTCTATCTATCTAAATTTCAGAGCTGCAATGACACATGCACGCACAAATACAAACCTTCATGATGGATTTGTGTAGGCAGCCGGCTTACACACAACTATAAATCAAGCATAATAAGGGCATTATGCCAATGTGTGTGTGAGTTAATGTAATTTAAGGGTTGGTGGTTTGTGAATGATCACAGCTTTGGGGAGTCTAATGTGCCTCTAACAGGAAATGTCAAACGTAAAGGGACACAGAGACAGGATGTCTGTGTATGACTCAAAACAGCGAGGCACATGGGAATTACCAGGGAAGGGTGCACGCCAAAGCAGCTCAATCCAACTAACATTTTTTTTGTTATGACAACCTTACATAAGTAGATTACAGTTAAGATGTAAGTAAGCAAGGCTATCCAGTGGGGGGTGGGGGAGGGGGGTCAAATATCTCAAATAAATAACAAATAAAGCTTATGAAGTACAGTAAGTCTGTAATAGAGAAGCAGATACAAATGTGTATCTGTGTATCCATGGGTAATTGGATGATTGAGTATCATTTTCACCCTTTGTATATGGTGCTTGAGAGATTGGATATGGTTAGCCCTGTATATTACAATAGCCAATGCAGTAGCTTAGGAGATATATGAACAGTTCAGATGCAAAAGCCTCTAAATGCCACCTCTGTCTTAAATGAGATAAAGATGGCGAGTGAATACTCTCCACAAATAGTATACATTAATCAAATATTTTTGCTTCAAAACCCGCTAAATACCACTCTTCCTGGTCAGAAATATTGATTTGTAGGCAAAAAACAGCCTGATAAAAAAAGGCTAATTTAAAAGAAAAGTGTTCTGATGGATTTAGAGGGTTTTGAACCCTCTTTGAACCCTTCATATAGATTCACATTACATTACATTTATATACAGCCTACATTTACTCCATTAGCAGATGCTTGTATTTCAACTTTCAACTGAGGACCAACACTCAAGCTCAATCACAGTAGGTGTCCTTGGAATAAGCGCAAAAGTGTTAAATCTATTTAATAGGGATATTGCAAGTGCAAGGATAAGCATAGGTAGGTGTAGCGTAGGTGTAAATTAGGCATATTAGGGTGTAAGAGGCGTTAGTCAAGGCGGTGTTCTCGGGAGAGATTAAACTTCAAAGAGATTATTGAAGATAGAGAGAAGGAACCGAATCCCTTGCATATCCAGTATAGTGGCCCCTGATAAAGTTATGATTTGTGGAGCCTCTATCGGGTGCATTATTGGCTTGTGGCTGTGGAGTGTGTGAGTTTGGCAGGTAGAGATAACTCTTGCTTTTGTGATGGCCTCCGAGCCATCAGTCACTCTGCCCCTCACTGCCCTGTGATAATGGCTGTGCTGCCCATGACTGGGGGGCAGAGGGAGGGGAAAAATGGACATGTAAGCTGAATTCAGAATTCAGAAATGTGGAACCAAACTGTGCCCAGAACAGCCTCGATGTGCACCATATGTGTTTTTACATTTGCTAGGAGTTTCGGCTTCACTAACATACTCTGCGTGAGGGTCTAATGAATTATTCAAGGAACTAATTTATTAAATAAAGATAAGCTGTATCTCTTCGCATTAACCAGAACCTAACATGAATACTGTATATGAGTTGTAGAGCTGTCTCTAGCATTATTCGCTTGTAGCTCTCTGAGTTTGGCAGTTAGTGGTAAATCTTGCTTTGTGATGCCCCCCAGGTGTTTATCATATTACTCAGTGCTTCCCCTTGATAAGGACTGTGCTTCCCAAGACTGATTTAGGGGACTGGGGGACTGGTGACGGGAGCTTTAATTCTCAGTTCTTCCTCAATTTGTTTTTCCTCAATCAAAAATGATGTTCAGAATCCTTCCAAGGCTTCAACTGATTTTGACAACCTGTAAGCATTTATTTGTTAATGTCTTCCTGCTTGATTGAATGGCTGTTGATTGCTATTGGTTCATGATTGGCCATGTACTGCATTGTTCTGTATCATATTATGGAGGCCTGTGATAGCCCTGTGAACACGGAATGCTGAACATATTTATGTATTTGATTCCTGTGCTTTGTGCAGTTTATCTATCAGCCATAGCTTGCCAAAGGAATGCTATGGGTTTGCTCTGATTCTAGGAATTGCATTACTGTGAGATGTGTTTGATTTTCTGATAAGCAGTAGATTCTAGAAAGTTACGGTGTGTGGTGGTAGTGGCCAGTAATGGTGAACGTTTGGTAAAGAATTTGTTTCATTTCTATGGCACTTGTTCAGCAGCGAGGCTAAATCTGTGTTGGAAGAACTCTACCAGTGGGAATTGGTGTCCTTCAGTGATGCGCGACTGAAAATAGCTGATAGTGCTGCCAAACAGCTGCCAAGCGCCAAGTCCAAACGTCCAGCCTGCACATACTGGGACAGCCAGGCTCCACCGCCGCTAGGACTGCAGACTGCAATTTCTGTCATGCAATGACCATGTCAGTTATGTGACAGCAGAGTCGGCCCTGTGTAACTTTTTCACCTGAGCATGTTAGTTCACCTGAGGAATTTGTGCACTCACATTGTTTGGGGCGCTGTGCCTGCTGTTGGTGATTGACAGGTCAATTTTATGTTATGCCCCCATTCAACGAACACACACACAGACACACACACACACACACACACACACAGAAAAAAAATTCAGTTTGAGGTGATGCTGCAGTTCTGTGTGAGTACTTAAGAATCCATTATGGTTTCACAGTGACTTGGCATTTTTGGAGTTCTATCACTGAAGATCCAGTTTAAACCAGTCGTGTGTGAAAAGCTCAGCTGACGTGCATGTTTCCATGTGTTTGTATTTTGACCCCTGACCCCAGTCCATCTCTGTAATGTTTACGTTGTCTGCCGTTTGCCGTCATATCTGACCTTTGTGGGCAAGGCTGTGGTGGTACGTTTCATGCACCCTCAGGGCTCTGCTGTCAGTATGGAAAAACCATTTATGGCCACATGTTAAAGAGTTGGCCTTACACTGCTTGTGTGTGTGTGTGTGTGTGTGTGTGTGTGTGTGTGTGTGTGTGTGTGTGTGTGTGAGAGAGAGAGAGAGAGAGCATGCATGTCATGTCATTTTTGTGTATGTGTGTTTATTACAGTGTGTTTATTTGCTTGTAAACAGGTTTGACATTAATGTGATTGTCATTCACTTGCTGGGTAGCCCAACTGCTTCTGTATGTGTAGTGAGTAGAATATGGGGCTGTTGTTGACATTATTACACATCAGTCACATCATTGTTATTTACCAGGGCTGTCTCATCAATTGAGTAAGAGGGTTTTTGTTGTTGTTTTGCTTTTGTGAGGACACTTGAGGGAGGCCTATTTGCATCCTGAAGGAGATTGTGTGTTGAGCAGTAGCAGCTGCTGCTGAACAGTTTCAGTGAGGCACTGAGTGGGGTTGGTGGGTGTGGGTTCAGGAAACAAAATATGCTAACTATACTTACTATTTAGCACAACGGTACATATACACCAAATAGTAGAAAGGGCCAGCTCAGCAACATCTGTTGGGAGGCAACTTTGTCACCAATTCATAAAGTTTCTGTTCATTTGGCTGACATTTTTATCCAAAGCGACTTACATATGGCAATTATTACCACGGTCAGTGTCCCCATCGGCCTATCTTGGGGTTAAGTGCCTTGGTCAAAGGCATTGGGAATTGAACCCACAAGCTACTGTATGCTAATCCAGCTACTTACCCACCACACTACCACCCCCCACCATAGAAATGGCCACATATAGAGCAGGGTTCCCACCGGTCATGGAATTTCTGGAATATCATGGGATTTTGGAAAATCTATGGACATGGAAGGTCAGGGAATTTCACATTTTTGGGGGCAAAGTCATGGAATATCAGGGAATGTTGTTGTAGCACTTTAACGTTTACTTGCCAAAATACATTAATACAAATATTTCCATGCAGAATTGGTGTATATCTGGTTATTAGCTTTACTGCTTACTTGAGAAGCCCAACTTTGTCTATTCAATGCTCATTTATTTATTCATTTCCCGCTCTAAAAAAGTAATAGATTCTTGAACACTACGCAGCTGCTCTGAAATTATTGGTCCATTGTTCCATTTATTATATAGTAAGTCATGGAAATTCAGGTTTTTTGTCAGGGAAAGTCAAGGAAAAGTCATGGAATTTTACATTTGACTTAGAGTAGGAACCCTGATAGAGGGTCACATATAGAGGTCACATATAGAGGGTCACATATCTAGAGGGTCACATATAGTGGGCCACATATAGACATATAGAGGTGAAGCAATCACAGCGGCAAAGTGCAGAAACTACAAAACCCCGAGGGACCATGGTGGAAAAGTTGCAGATCCTCACAAAGTTAAAGGAGCGGTTTGTAGGATTGTTACCGAACGTTCTGTAGGCCAAAATCAATACACTGGTGAACGTTCTCAAGACTACCTAGACGCGAGCCTCTTCTGGGATGCCAGATGTAATGAAGACTTAGCTAACATTAGTTGACCTGCAGCTGCTTTAACGTTTCTCCAACCATGACCCACCTACACATTTAAAAAAACTGTGAAAACAAAAAGTACCTCTCTAACCAACGTAACATATTTAGCTGAAGTTAGCGATGCAGATGAAGTTTAGCCTAGGCTACCTGTCGTGGAGAAATTTGGCCAGCTCTGCGTCAGACTTGATATTCTTCGTTTGGCGAAGATGTCGCCATCTCAGGAAGGCTCCTCCGATGTCCATATAATTGGTTTCTTGTTTTATCAAACAATATTTTAGAAATTTGCCTGCCTCTGGTAGGCTACTCGTTCATGACTACAACTGACAGCTGTTGACAGTTGGCCTTTGCTAATCTGGCAACCCAAATAGGAGAACGTGCCAGCCCATTATTAATATGCTATTCTAGAATGAAAACGAAAATTCCAAGAGATTCCGCCCCGTAACTCTTTTTTTTTTTTTTTTTATGAGGTTTTATATGAGTGTTGTCAAATAAGCCATTACTTTAATTCATTGTGTTTCCTTACTCTCTGACGACATATGGTGATGATTTTTGGAATGGTTACAATTTATTATTTTCCATATACTTCCTACATACTGGTCCTTTAAAAGTATTGTAAGGCAATGCAAAACTATTGCGAGGGAACACAAAAATATCCAGCCGAACAACACTTCAGGTACTGTCTGTTATGGTCATTTGTGGGCTTTAATAATCGCTGTCTTTCTTTCTGTTCGTATTACCTCCCCAAAATATCCCATGTTCACAACAAATAAGTACGAACTTGGAGTAAAAGAGCGCCACGGAGTGAGAGTGAGTGTGTGGGAGAGATAAAGAAAGAGCATGACACAGGAAGTGATGCTAGCACAGAGGTAGGAGCATTGAGCAGCCCTGCCGCCTCGGTCAACACCGCACTACACTGAGCACACAGAGGCCTGGCCAACGCAGATATCCCTGGGCAAACACTCTGAGACGCTGAACAAAGTTAAGGAGCTGCAGACAAATCTCTTCCCTGCTGAGCTCCTGGTGCCTGGACTGAATTTTACATGAGTCTGGATCTTCCCGCTACACTCTGACCATAGGTCTGCTTAACCTGCAGAACCTGTCTGCCGTAGATGGATGGGGGAGAGGGCAAGCCAGGGGGTACCCAGAGGTGCCATGGTAATCCCCCAACCAGGGACATAGGTGAGGGGGTCACTGTCTTAATAATCAGGGTGTCGGACTGCTCTCTGTAACCCTCACAGGAAAAACTGACTAATTGGCTGAGTGATCCTTTAACCCGCATTAATATGAAGTAGCGAGGGCGTGAGATGTGATTTTTTTTTTTTTTTTTTGCCAAATTAACACTCTTCCGGATGCTGTTTTGCTCACTCAGGCTAGTGAGGTGGTGAACAGTGGCCAGTTTGGTCTATTTGTCATCAGTACAATTCAGTATATTAACGGATAAGATTAAAACTTTACTTGACAGTGTCGACATAAGAGTGACATGACACTGTCATGAACGTGTCATAAACAAGTCATAAACGTTTATGACATAACGCTTCTGTTATTAAGTGACATTCTGTTTTTGTCATAACAAGTTACGGTTAGGTTTAGGGTTAGGTTTCATGTGTCATGACAGTGTCATGTGTTTATGACAGTGTCATGTCACTCTTATGTCGACCCTGCTGAAAATAACAGCTAGAAACCAGCTTATGCTGGTAGCTGGTTTAAGCTGGTTTTAGCTGGTCTTTGCTGGTTTTCTTCCAGCTCTTGCTTGTCTTTGCTGGTGTAGCTGGTTGGGCCACCAGCTGGACATGCTGGCGTGACCATCTGAGCCTGAGGAAGCTGGTCATGCTGGTGTGACCAGCCTGTCTTGTGGGATACAGCTGGTGCAAGTTGGTCATGCTGGTGACCAGCCTGTCAAGCTGGTCATGCTGGTTTGCTAGAATGACCAACATAAGCTGGCATGGCCAGTTAAACCAGCACTATAGACCAGCAAACCAGCTAAAATGACCAGCTTGAGCTGGTACGACAAGCAAAACCAGCTGAATTACCATCATAAGCTGGGAAAACCACCTGAAGGTATGTTTTCGCAAGAGATTTGCTGGTCTAGCAGGTCAACCTTCATAGGGTGCATGGTCAAACAATCTGGTTAACAAGCTGGTCAACCAGCAAACCACCTTTAGCTGGTCAGGCTGGTTTTTTCAGCAGGGGATACTGTCAAGTAAAGTGTTACCATCATATTTCACCAAAGACGTGGAGTTTGGAGAACTGATAAGTGATTATGGGAAGCAAGCAAGAGGAGCAGAGGCAAGGAAGTACTTTGAACTTTTTTAGCCGAAATAACAGCAGCTGAAGGATGAACACAGATTTCAAAACAAACCAGACCAGTAGACTGTTATGTTGCTAAAATAACGACTAGTCTCAACTTCTCAATGGATAAACTCACTCGTTTATTTCTCTGAAAACAAAACCAAACACGCACCTCTACGGTGGCCTTTCAGTGTCAGAATGTGCGACATAAAACAGGCATCCTGAATAACAGAACTAGAACTGTATGTATTACGTAAACACAACATCCCCCCCCCTCCAAATGTTCAGACGTGGAAGGTAGCAACAAAGTCTTCGAAGTGCCCAGGGCGGGTACGAACCCTGACAGGGCGGGCCTCAGGAACAAGGGGGGCCGGCAGCGGGGCTGAAGCCGGAGCGGGGCACTGAGCAGCCGGAACAGCTTGGGCGAGAGGTGCCGCAATGGGATCCAGCACATGAGGGTCTGGCCCAGTTGCTGGGTTGCTCTGCTCCACCCATGCCAGGTGAGGGTGGTGATGAGGGGAGGGCACTCTGCGCAGGCAGCTGGCGTGTCAACGGGAACCATCAGTCGGCTGAAATGAAGCTGGGCCGAGCTGCCGACTGACCTGGTACGGAGCTGACCAGAATGATGACAGCTTGTTAGCTCTGTGGGGCCGACGGGCTCTGACCCAGTCTGACACTCCGATAGCAGGCCACTTAGCCTTGTGCTTCTCATCAAACCTCCGCTTCATGGAACTCTGTTGTCTCTTGACGTGAGACTTGACTGCTGCTGGGCATGGTTGTGGGCCCGCGGCCATTGGAGGACGGAGTCTTGACAGGGGAAGCAGAAGCTCCCTTTTCAGCATGAGTGCGGCAGGGGAGACTCAGGCCACTTGGAATGCAGGTCGTAGACCACCACAAGGAACCTCTGATGGTGTGGCACATTGTACAGCTCACCACAGATATCAAGCTGCAAGTGGTCCCATGGTGTAGATGGCCAGTCTACTGGCTGTAGTGGAGTTGAAGCGGGTGGCCCAGTCTTCCCACTGGTGAGGCACGCTGCACAGGAGCGGATAAGTCCCTCCCGGTCACGGTCCATGGCAGGCCACCACACAATGTCACGGCACCTTTGTTTGGTTTTGACGATGCCGAGGTGTCCCTGATGTGCCATTTGCAAGACACACCCTCTGAGGGCCACTGGGATGACAGCACAGAGGCCACGAGTGAGGCAGGCCTCACCCCAGCATGACAGTTCATGCTTCACTTGATAGTATGGCTCCAGTTCTGGTGGGACGCGGGCAGGCCAACCGTGTCTGATGTAGTCACGAAGCATGCTGAAGACGGGCTCGGCTGCTGAGGCGGACTCCAGGTCACGGAGGGAGACTGTGTCCTTCAATGGTGAGTGGACCAGGTGTACTACCTCCTCCTCATCCTCTGGAGAGACAGCAGAGCACTGGGTGGCAGCAGGGTGGGATAGAAAATCTGCTACAACGTTAGTCTTCCCAGGCGTGAATCGTAACTGAAAGTCATACTGCTGCAGGCGGTCTGACCATCTGTGGAGGCGAAGGGGCCTGTGTCCTCCACCTGAAGTGGACATCAGGGCTGTCAGGGCCTGGTGGTCCATCCGAAAAGTCCAAAAGACTGTCCATACAGGTGCAAATGCCACCTCTCGCATGCCCAAATGCAGACAAGGGCCTCCCTCTCACTGACTGAGTATTTCTGCTCAGTGGGGCTGAGCGCCCGGGAGGCGAAGGCTACGGGCCTCTCCACGCCGTCATGGAGCTGTGACAGAACGGCGCCCAGAGCCACAGCAGACGCATCACAGGTCACGAATGTGGGGCAGTCCAGCTGGAAGTGTGCCAGAATCGGAGACGTGGTGAGGAGACGCTTCAGTTCGTCGAAACCTGCCTGGCATTCAGAAGTCCAGGTCCAGGGAGCATCCTGCCTGAGCAGCATCCTCAGCGGGGCCGTGACGGAGGAGTACTGAGGCAGGAAACGCATGTAGTAGGCTGTCATCCCCAAGAACGAAGCCAGTTGTGAGGCTGTTGTGGGGGTGGGGACTGCGCTGATGACGTTCACTGCCACGTTCGACTGGAGGGGGGAGATACCATCTGCCGACACACGGAACCCGACAAAATCAATGGCCGCTACGGAGAACGTACACTTCTCAGTGTTCAAGGTGACATGGTGGCGGCTGAGGGAGTCAAAGACCTGTTCCAGGCGGGCGTTGTGCGTGTCAACATCTGGCCCGTGTACCACAATATCGTCCAAATAGGCCACGGTGACGGGGCAGCTGGCGAGGATTGTGGACATGATCTGGACACAGCTAGCTAGGTGAACTGAGCCCAAAAGGCATCCTCGTATAGCTGTACAGGCCAGTATGGGTGATAAAAGCCGTCAGGTTCCGACTCTCTGGGTGCAGAGGGATTTGTAGGTAGCCCTGACGTAAGTCCAACTTAGAAAAAACCCGGGAGCCGTAGAAGTGGGTTGTAAGTTCTTCTGTCGTCGGGAGGGGGTACTTGTCAGGTATCACTGCCTTGTTGACCTGGCAAAGGTCGATGCAGACTCTCAGTCCTCCTGACTTCTTCCTGGCGATGACGAGGTTGGACACCCACGGAGAGGCATCAATGGGTTCTATGATGCCATCAGCCTGGAGGCGTTGGAGCTCCTGTGTAACGCCGTCCTGCAGAGCCAGTGGAACACGTCGAAGGGGCTGGACCACGGGAGGCACGCTGTTGTCCAGGAGTGGCTTGTGTGTGAATGAGGTGAGGCACCCAAGGCCATTGAACAGTTCAGGCCGGCTTTGTTGCCAAAGGAAACCCACTTGTAGTATTCGTGTTCCGTTGTTGTCCTGTAGGGTAAAACCAAGGCTGAGAAAGAGGTCAAGGCCCATGATGTTCTCACCGCGGCGTGTAATGTGGAATGGGAAGCGGTCCACAGTTGTAGAGGTGTAACGAACTGGGAGGTAAAGTAGGCCGACAATGTCAATTTTGCTGCAGCCGTAGCCACAGAGAGTAGTGGATGGGGGCTGCAGCTGTCTGTTTGGGAAGAGTAGGTTACAGGTGTCAACATTCAGCAGTGACACCTTGGCCCCAGTGTCGAGGAGAAGAGGGACACAGCAGCCATCCAGGTATACAGGGCACCTGGAGAAGGTCCCTGGGTGGGGGCCTATGGTGCGCACTGGCATGACCGGGTCATGTGACTGTTCAGGGTAGTCAGCCGGAGCAGACCGGCACCATTTAGCAAAGTGGTTAGGTTTCTGACAGCGTCTGCATGTCTGGCCCCTAGCAGGGCAGTCCTGAGCCCTTGTGGCATGACGAGTGGAGCCACAATTCCCACAGCGTTTCTGCTGGCGTGTGTGCTGGGGGCGCGCGACCTGTATAGCAGCAGGGTCAGCCAGGTTGTCTGAGCTTGATAGCTGTTGTACTGGCTGTTCAATAATGAGACAGTATTCTGTATCACACTCACTCATCTAGTCAAATCTAGATTTTGGCCTCCACCAGTCAAAGATTTTTAAGCATCATATAAAGCAAACGATAAAGCAAAAGAGTTTTAAAACGTGTTTTGTTGAAACTTGACTGGGTGCACTCTGAAGGAACAAACTGTGCATAATCATTTCACATCAAGTGCATCTAATCTGCACACTCAGACATAAAAAATAAAGATTAAAAACTGTCAAAAAAGTCTTGCACGTAAATCTATCAACATAAATTAAATCAGAGTTTTCATTAAGAGCTTATGACGGATTCTGATGACATGAATGGAGATGTCAAGTGAGTGATTAACTGTCTTTTCACAGTGTGGTGGTGATCTCTGGAGATGAGTTTGCAACATAAGAATGAGCTATGAGACCTCAGGAGTGTGTGTTGTCAGGATTGTCCCCTACTCACCTCTTGTGTATGAGTATGTGTGTGTGGGTGTTTGCTTGTACTGAGCAGGCCAATAATGTGCGATAAGCCCCATTAAGTCTAAGTTTCCTCTTTAGCATTCAGCTTTTAATTGATTGACCTGAAATGGATTGCCACCTCGCTTCTCTCGTTAAGGGCCTTCCACACAAAACACACTGGCCCTTTTTGTTTGGCCGGTTGCACGGTATGGCCAGTGCGTTGCCTTCCATTTCAGTTAATGTCCTCCATTGTTGTGTTAATGGCCTCCACTGTGTTGCGAGTCCTGGCCAATATGGATCTGGAATGCCCTGGACATTCCAATGCCCTGGAGCTGAAGCCTACATAGTGGATTGATTATGGTGAGTTAGCTTTGTCTAATCATCACATATGGGCACATGTGGAGCTGAAGCCTACATAGTGGATTGATTATGGTGGGTTAGCTTTCTCTAAACATCACATATGGGCAAATGAACCGCCTTGGACACTGTGTCAATAAAGATACTGCAACAGACCGACACTGGATTGATGGATTGAAGTGAGTGTGTGTGTGTGTGTGTTTAAGTATAAGTATATATACTTTTTTGATCCCGTGAGGGAAATTTCGTCTCTGCATTTAACCCAATCAGTGAATTAGTGAAACACAAACAGCACACAGTGAAGTGAAGCACACACTAATCCCGCTGCTACAATGGCGGCGCTCGGGGAGCAGTGAGGGGTTAGGTGCCTTGCTCAAGGGCACTTCAGCCGCAGCCCACTGGTCGGGGCTCGAACCGGCAACCCTCCGGTCCAGAGTGGTAACCAGTGGGCTACGGCTGCCCCACGGCTGTTTGTGTGTGTGTATGTTTGTGTGTCTCTCTCTCTCTGTGTGTGTGTGTGTGTGTGTGTGTGTGTGTGTGTGTGTGTGTGTGTGTGTGTGTGTGTGTGTGTGTGTGTGTGTGTGTGTGTGTGTGTGTGTGTGTGTGTGTGTGTGTGTGTGTGTTTGTTGTTTCTGTGTGTTCTGTGTGTACGGGTTCTAATGGAACTGTGGGATTAGATTAGACCTGAAATATCATGATGTGTAATGTATTAAACATGATATAGTGACACATTGGTGTGAATGTTAAAGATGTGCAGAGTGCGTCTGCGAGAGGCATCTACACTGAAGGAGTGTTCTGAAATGCATGGGCGCAAACCAGTCTCTACAAACCAGAGTTTCTACAAACCAGTCTCTACAAACCAGTCTCTCTGTCTCTCTGTCTCTCTCTCGGTCAGTCTCTCTGTCTCTCCTCTTTCTCTCTCTCTCTCGCTCTGTCTGTCTGTCTGTCTGTTTATCTCATTGTCCCTCTCTTTCTGTCTCTCTATTTGTCTGTGTGCCTGGCACCTCCTAATTCACATTTGAAAACAAATATACACTGAAAAACGAAATCCCAGTGACAATGATTGCATCAGGTGCAACTGACAGAGTTTAGCAATCTGCCTGTGGTTCCTCTCACTTTGTTGTGATGATTATCGCAGCAATGCAATGTGTGCGTGCGTGCATGTGTGTGTGTGTGACCCCCCCCCCCCCCCCCCCCTTCGGTGTGATGCTTTTATTTTGATCTTCCTCCGAGGAAGCGGCTCTGATCAGAAGTTGATCGTTGGTGTTTTCCCTTCTCAGTTCTCAATTTCGAAAGCAGAAAATGGGCAAATGTATCTGTATATTTTCTTTGCTATCATTTTCTTCTGAGAGAATGCAAACACAGACTCATTTTTATTCAGGCAATGAAAATAAAAAAATGCAATGGGATAAAATAGAGGAGTTGTGCAGTGTGTGTGTGTGTGTGTGTGTGTGTGTGTGTGTGTGTGTGTGTGTGTGTGTGTGTTTGGGGTGGGGGTGGAGGGTGATGAAAGAAAAAAATGAAAATAAAGGCAAAAAGAGGAGAATAGGATGCTATAAGAAAAAGAGGGATGAGGAAAATGAGATGAACGCAGGGTATTGAAGACAGACAGAGAACAAGAGCAAACCAGGGGAAATAGATGGATGTGGTGGCACGCAGCCAGAGGTAACACAAGAGCCTCGCACAGCACAGGGGCCATGGAGTCACTGATGGATGAGGAGATGACTGCTCTGCCATACATCTGCTCTGCCCCGAGAAGACACGGCTCCACATGCTGGATAAAGATCCAGTCACAGGTGGGATGGAGAAACCACTGACAACTAAGATGTTTGTCAGTCAGTGTTGTCATGACGCTGTAATGCATAGAGGCCTTTTTTCCTGAGCACATGTACAGTATACTCTGTTGTTATTGGTTGTGTCTTCTTCTCTGGATCTTCAAGCCATTGATTTCTAGATTGGAACACAGACTGTGGACAGTAAGCAAGCAAGTGAGACGTTGCCACGCAATATCTGAAACTGTCAAGCGCTATTTGTGTGGTGAACTATTTGTTTTCTCAGTGGAAGCCACGAAATGGTAACAAAATAATTTATAGTTATAATAAAAGACCCATTGTGTGAAGTTTCTTGACTTGTTTTGGCAAGTAGCTGTGTAATAAGCGGGATAATGTATTGTCCACCGGTCTCTATCGGAAAATAAGTCCCTTCAGGACAAAGCAAAACCCCCGGGGCGCCCTGTAGGGACTTATTTACCGATAATGACTGGTGGACAATCCATTATCACTTACTTATCAGTCCGCTGCTCTTCACCCTGCTGACGCATGACTGCACTGCACTGCAACCTACAGCAACAATCACATAGTGAAATTTGCTGACAACACAACTCTGGTGGGTCTCATCACCAAGGGCGACGAGACTCAATACAGGTTGGAGGTCGACCATCTGACCACGTGGTGCAGGGACAACAACCTCCTGCTGAACGTCAGCAAGACCAAAGAGATTGTTGTTGACTTCCGGAGAGGTCACACCCAACACCTGCCACTGACCATCGACGGTGCTGTGGTGGAGAGAGCGAGCAGCACCAAATTCCTGGGGGTGCACATCAGTGAAGACCTCTCCTGGACCACCAACACTGCATCACTGGCGAAGAGAGCTCAGCTCCGCCTGTACTTCCTGCGGAAACTCAGGCGAGCAAGTGCTCCACCAGCCATCATGACCACATTCTACCGAGGCACCATTGAGAGCATCCTCTCCAGCTGTATCGCTGTGTGGGGCGGAAGCTGCACTGAATACAACAGGAAAGCCCTGCAGCGCATAGTGAACACAGCTGGAAGGATCATTGGTGCTTCACTCCCCTCCCTGAAGGACATTTACACCACCCACCTCACCCGCAAGGCGACCAAAATTGTGAGTGATGCAAGTCACCCCGCTCACAATCTGTTTGATCTACTGCCCTCTGGGAAGAGGTACAGAAGCCTGCGCTCCCGCACTACCAGACTCACCAACAGCTTCATACACCAAGCTGTAAGGATGCTGAACTCTCTCCCTCCTCTCCCCCCTCCACCCTCAGCTACATAACATCCTGGACATTGGACCCACAATGGCCGCCTGCACTACTCCACTTGCACACTTGCACACTTGCACACTTGTACACTTTACAACTTGGTGTTGTTGTCCTGAAAACACAACACTTCTGCTGCTCTTACATAACTTGCACCACTATGCCACTTTCTTTATTACTTAGGTCAAACAGAACTACCCAAGCCTTTTATTGGCCTGACTTTGCACTAGTATTTTATTGACTGTCTATGCACAATTTCAACCAAATTTTGCTGCTCTTATTTTTTCATTATTATATGTGCCCTCTTATTTACTTATTTACTTACTTTTTTGTTTACTTGAATGTTATGTTTGTCTGTGGACTTAAATTGGTAAAATATGTCTTGTCTTCACCGTGGGATAGTGAGAAACGTAATTTCGATCTCTTTGTATGTCTGGAACATGTGAAGAAATTGACAATAAAGCTGACTTTGACTTTGACTTTGATCACAGTTGTGGTGCATTTCTTCAATCAGCATTAACATTTGCACAACAGTAAGTGCCTTTCTAAAATTGGAAGGAAAAGTTCCTGTGTCACTGTGATGAACAAGATAGTCAAAATGCTTAGCCATGTTGTCAATATAGCAGTTTTTTTCTGTGAGCATTTGTGAGCTTTTATTGTCTTTGTTTGGCATATATCAGTTTCAACAGCATAAAGGTACATATGCAGTATATGTATATGTATATGCAGGAGCCTGCAGGAGATGAAATAGGATTCATACTGTATACTTTACAGTTTGCACTGCAGTTTGCTTACAATCAATCAATCTAGAGATTGGACATCAATTATCCTAGTCGATCAGATGATGAGTACATTTAGCAGACTGTTCATTTAACTTCAGCTCCTTGAAATAACACAGGAGATGAATCAAGATTCTGTCATTTATCATCCAGTACTGCAGTAATAAAGTCAGGTTATGGAAATTAAATACAAAGAGATCAAAGAATGAATAAGATGAATTAAATAATAGCAAATTATGATCTCAGTCCTACTGTAACAGACACCAGACTGACACCAAGCCCCTGGAACCAGACTGGGCATTTCTCTACTGCCATATCAGGTTAGAAATGAATCACACACACTCTCTACCTGTAGACGGTCTCCACAGTCTGGCTCCAGTCTGTCTGATAAGTAATGTGATGATGAGTTGTTGCCTTATTGGCATGAGGAGTGGATGTTTGGGAGATGGATTGAAGAGAAAGGATAACTAGAATGTCAAGAGGCGCCAGAGGGCTGATTGGCATAGTAAAGAAGGCGGAGGAATCTGCCCACTCAGATTAGCCAATCTCGGTCTGGGATGTTTCATGGTATTACGGAGTATCAGAGGTTTCTGATCATGTTTGACCCATCGTGCCGTAGTGTATTGACCCCAGGAGCTGCTGCTCTTTATTTGCTTGCGGCTCCTGAGGATATGCGGTTGTGCTGGCAAACTTGCAAGGTGGCTTAAGGGATTAAGCGATCTTTTTCACATTTTCAAACCCTGTTTTCAGCACCTCACCCCCCCCCCTCCCCTCCACACACACACACCCAAGGCCCACAGATTAGTGTTAGAACGAGCATGACGATCCTAAATAACAAATAAACAAAGTGTGTCATGTTGTGTTGCACCAGTCTATGGCCTGTCCTATGGCGGAGATGGCTGTTAACTCAGGCTATGACTAAGACCAATCTGCTACAGTGTGCGTCACTGGAAAACCGGCTTTGGGGGGGCGAAATTAGATTCGACTGTATATTGCGGTTATAAAGTTATGGACTGCTGTCTCTGTCGTCGGCCGGCTGGCCTGGAGAGCCAGTCTATAGGGTCAGAGTAATTTTAAAGATGAATGGCCCAGTGGTGCTCCTGAGAGATAAAGTAGCCAGGGCTGAGTGAAGCTGGCACTGCTGCCAACGGACAAGCTTCAGCCTGCCAGAGATGCCGAGAAGAGAGGAGCTTATATGGAAGGGCCCAGGATTGGATTGGGAGTTAACTGGGCAAACAGTTCTACATGCATACCAACTTGGGATGGAATGAATTTAAAGGTTAAAGTTAAACAATACACAGCAACAACAACAACAACAACACAAACAAACAAACAAACTATAGCTCAGCCATAGGATGTTGGGAGAGTTTTTAATCTTTATGTGTACAATGAATACAGTCCATAAATAAATAATAAATATTGCCGTTATGTACATAATATATAATATATAAATAACATATAAATATTTATCTGAAGTGTGTAGGTAGAGTGTGGAGGCATGTTTGGCTCACAGCTCTGAGGGGGAAGCCTCTCTCACCCACTCTCAAAGATAAAGCTTTCAGTCTTGGTGAAAGCAGTCAAATGTGAGCTCAACAGCCAAACCAAACACCTCCTTCCACGTGTCCTTGCTTCGTGCGGCCCATGTGATTGGCTGGAGTAGAGTGTGTTTTGGCTCGAGCCTCGTTTGTTTCTAATAGCAATGTAATTAAAGATGTTGTAGTGCCTCCAACTGAGCCACGCACCAAGACAAGAGGTGCTTAGATCGGAAAAGTATAACAGCATCCTTTGTTAAATGTTCCATTACTTTCCTAAGTGAGATTAATCATCGGTCACATTGGAGTAAATATTGGTCTGAGCCATTAGGGGGTGAACTATAGAGGTGTGTCTGTTGCTGCTGTCACATCACAAGGCTCGCAACACTGCACTCAAACACACACACACACACACACACACACACAGCAAGACATCTACTGTGGCACTTTCCAATCTCAGAGATGCAAGAAGACAGAGGCAAAACACACTATGACTTCAACACCACACACACTCACACACACACACACACACACACACACACACACACACACACAGGCACACACACACACAGGCACACACACACAGACGTCTCATCTCATCCCAACCCAAACTTCACCTGACAGCCGTACACCAGAATGAGAAGTAAGTCAAAGAAAACTTCTAGGTAGCTCCTTACTAGAGTCCGTCATCACCAGGGCCGACATAAATCATCTCCCATCTTGCACAAACTTCCGTCAGAAAAAGAGTAATTGAAAATGCTGAGCGATCCATCTAAGTTCTGAAGTCAGTTTGTGCAGCTTCAAGCAGCTTCTCGGGCCAAGTCTATTGGCAGAACTCAGTGACCATGGGGCTTGCTGATGAAGGGCTGTTTCACAGTCTACACAAACTACGTAAACTCGTAGCTTGCGTAGACTATGAGAGGGTTCGGTATGTGCATCAGCCTTGTGTTGTCAACTGTGTCCGCGTAGCTTGTGTAGACTACAGAGAGGGTTGTTCTATAGACCCTTTCAACTGCATAAACAAACAGGTGCATTCCTAAGGCTTTTCTGGTGGCACAGAAAACAACATTGAGCTAATGGTAACTTGGGGACAAACATGTCTTAGATTCAACATTTTGTAGAGCATTATGCTAAAGTCTGATTCATTTTCATTTGAAAGTAGTATGTTTGTTTTGAATGTTTCATCAAGAAAACCTCTAAGAATACATTGACACGGTTTAGCCTTGTGTTGTCAACTGTATCCATGTAGCTTGTGTAGACTATGAACCAGCCCTCAGGGCATATAAGGTGTTTATCTACCTGAGTTGTTGTTCTTTTGGATGCATTTTTTTTTATCTTACGCTCTGTCAGACAGTTGAGAAGATTCATTGGTTTGTCAGTCATGATATAGCGGACCATGATTTGTGTAGTCACCGCGGCACAGAGCACAGACAGCATAGCAGACGCCAAGTTATTTGTTTCTGTTTCTTGACACCATCCATGCTAGACATCTGATGAGATGCATTGATATGTGAGTCATCTGGATTGGTGTAACGGATCATCACCAGTGTGTAGTCATGGAAAACTATGACAACAATGACTCAGCAGTAGCTTGAGCCGAAATGTGAGCTTGAATCAAACCAGAGTTTGTGTGTGTGTGTGTGTGTGTGTGTGTGTGAGTTTAAGTTTCAGACATGGGACAATATAAATACCCATGAGAGCACCCATAAGCCCCAGCACAGGATTGGATTGGCAAACAGGGCTTCGGCTCGTTCCCAGCAGCCTGAGAAAAACAAAAGAGCAAAAAGGTTAAAGTTGGCTGATACGTAGCAGACACTTTTATCCAAAGGCCACAGGATGCGGGACCCACGGGAATCGCATCCAGGCCAACCAATTGTCAGGTGGTGACATTTCTGCTGCTCCATCACACCCACAAACCACATGCAACTAATGCATTGACAAACAGACAGACAGACAGACAGACAGACAGATAGATAGATAGATAGATGCAGAAGGGGTGATCTTAATAATATCAATAATAAAACGGATGTGATTTGTCTGTAGTGTAATACATTGTTTTCACCGAGCGGAACGCAACACAATTATTTGCGTTTCCATGGGCACAATTTGAGAAGGGTACCATAACAACCGTAGCCTGGATACCAGACTCTCTGACTTCGCAAAGAGTCTGGCCTAGATCCATTGGCAAACGTTTATTTCCTGGTTGATGGACGCTTGTCTAAAGTTTGAAATCATTGGAGTTCAATCACTAACGTTTGGTAATGACGTGTCTTAACCACGGGGGACACAACGATAACAATAGGCTTGCAACTTAAACCTAATCGCTCTCAGGAACGCCCTCTGTTCGCTGGTTGGTTCGGAGACAAGTTGCCTAAGCAAACGAAGTGAACGAGAGCTATTCCAGACGGAGTACTGTAGGGAAATGTACATGAGCTGAAGTACGTAGACAGGCGGAGTCAGGCTACAACAACCGACCCGTACCATAACATTTTTTGCCACCCTTCCGTTGGGGTACCAAGAATAAAGGTACGATAATTAAAGGATGGAGCTAGACCAGGCTGGATCAATGCCAGTCGTTGACTGGGCGACAAAATAGTTTCCTAGTGTTTTCATAGGTGTTGACGTTAGCTTTGTGTTCTAGCCTAAACATGGCTGTTACATAGCCTAGTGAAATCAGTAGCCTATATGAAACCTACAGAAACCCAGTGATTACTGCAAAACTTGTTTATTTTATGGGTGTGCATGGTTAACTGTTGAATATCCGAACATGAATAAGTTATTCTATAACACACACGATCAGTGGGGGGTGCTGTACCATACTGGCTCATTTCCCAGGTCATTTCCCGATCCCACCCCATCTCTTTCTCTGGCTTCCTGTCACTCTCTCCACTGTCTTGTCAGATTAAAGGCAAAACCCCCCCCCCCAAAAAAAATAAATATATACAGCCACATGCCGAGCAGAGAGGAAAAAAGCTGTTAAATGTCCTTTATTATTGTTTGTTGTGTAGATGTTTATTCGTTGCCATCACACCAAGTAAGGGTACTGTTACCAGTCGAAACGCAAGCCAGGTTAGGGTTTACCGTACCAAACCGTACCATACTGTACCTAACTGAACCATACTGCTCTGTGGAAACGAGCTATAAGACCATGCAGATCTATTTGCTAATTGCATGTGTTTTAATACTCAAAACAAACATTTTCTTTACAAGATCAAGCACAGACACTACATTGGAGCAACTGCATAAACACACATGTTGTAAAGGTGTCCCTAATGAGATTGTTATCAGATTCAAAAGAATCATTTGCTCTACAAAAACAACCAATGCTTCATAAACACGAGGTGCAGGTGAATTGTCTGGGTCAAAACAGTTCATCTGACCGCACCAGGGCAGTAGAGCAAAATAAATATGCAGCCGAGAAGCAGATAGGACTGTTTCAGTGGGACAAACAGGGCTTTTTCCAGTATCAATCCAACGACAGTGCCAAGTTGCCAACCAATGATTACTGTTCTGTGGTGAGTCACAGTCTCTGCTGCATATCTGTTCCAGAGAGGGATCACACACTCACTTTGGCTCAGTAATATCACACACCGACGGGCACTATATGCACTGTTAGACTTTAGGGGGGTGGGGGGACAAAAAGTTTTCTTTTGAGCGGATGAAATGTCAGGAAGCTTCTGAAGCATGGGAAGCTCAGAAAATTTGACGTGTCGCGCCGGTGCTATTTGCCGTTAAGTTATTATTTTGTCGAAAAAGTTATTTTTGCCTGACGTGTCTCTCTGAAGGGATCTGAGAAGTAGGGCTCTGGCTTTCACAACTCTCATCATGGTGCCAAGAGTCAGTACCCACCGAGTCTCTGCTGTACAGAAGCTGTCATATGAGTCAGCATATGAACACCTGCAGTATATTACAGTTTTTCTCGATCGTTTTGATGCTTGTTTCAACTCTGACATCACATTCTCATCACAATAGTTAACACCCATGCCTGAACAAAAGCACTCTGGCCAAAATGACACGTTTTGCTTGCAAAAGGCTGTTACTCTCTCAAAACACTTAAAACATGCAGCAAAATCAAATCTTGCCTTCAAACAACGCATCCTGTCGTCAAATCACTGTGTGATTTCAATCAATTATTACACACTGGACAACAAAATGCAAAATCTAGTTCTCAAAATGAGCATTTTTGCTATGCCTGTTCCATTTCATGTCCCAGGTCAAAGCAATCGACAAAAACTGTAAGTAGTCAAAGACTGATCAAGCTTTACAGTAATGAGCAAACATGATATGAGACTCCCCTCGGCTTCCTTAGCCTTCCATATTTGACACGAAACAAGGTATAGCAGTGAATAACAACCTCCACCCAGCAGCTTCAGGTTTCCAGTATAATAGGTGCACGTTCTGTGATAGTGTGTGAAACCCATTAGATTCCACAAAGGACCCTTGGTTTGATGAAGTCATATACTGTGTAATAATGCAGCTCATTTATACCTACAGTGGTGCTTTTTGATGCCACTGTATAAGTAGGCCTTGGAAATCAAATTGCACGTTTGTAATGAAATCCCCACTCGTTTCGATTTTGTCAAAGTTGGGTGTAATCACTTGCGTGCCCGCAGCCTGTAAATGACTTAAGCCTTGAGTAAAAGCCTGTTATTAATTTGACTGACACTTTGTGTGGAAACAAAATTTATTTTAGTACTTAACGTGGGCCTGGCCGGCGGCTGAGGCAGCGAGGGAGTGAGGCGGAGTTACGGCTGCTCAGACGAAGCTGATTAATTGGTTCGTATGACAGCTTAGGCCACTTACTCTGACCCGGAATGTTCTGGAGACTGATCACGACTTTGGCAGTTACATCATATGCAGTGGACTGATATAGTGTGCCACTGGTGCCGCGTCACAGCCTGAGTCTTATCTATGTTTGCCTGTGGAAGCTGCTTGTGTCTATTTCTAGGTGCAGCTGTCAGTTTGCTGATAATGAAGATCAGCAATGAATAAGCGTGATGTAATTCAGGGAACTTGTACAGGTTTACAGAAGGGCTTACATATTCAAGTTATCTTAAGCAGAATTATCATTTTCAGGTGATTTTATTTTTGTTGGTATGATATTATAAAATGACAGGGCTATCCGTGCATTATTATCCATTTGTGAAGGCATATCTCATTCCTTTATATGTCATGAATTTCCTGTGTGTCTTCTTGTAGAGTGCCACTGTTTCATAGAACTCCACTTCACAAACTTGACCAGCTAAGCTAAAAGTTGGTGTTGTTGTTCCAGTCATATAGTTTGTTGATGACCCCTCACCATGAGAGAGAGAGAGAGAGAGAGAGAGAGAGAGAGAGAGGAAGGCCCCCGACATTGGTGTCCTTGAAAAAAATAATTTCAGAACTAGCTATCTACCTGGACATACCGCACAGAGGGCCGATTTTCTGTGCTTTGTTGCTCTCTGTGTGTGTGTGAACAAGACTCTTTCAGATCAGCATGGGCATTTCCTGGCCGCATTAAGTGCCAGTGCCCATGGTCAGTGTGGTTCATTGACTCTCATTGACTAGTTGACCTCTGCCAGCAGCATGTAAACAACCCCAGCTACAGGTTGTTATTCTTTGCAAAATATAGACTATAAAAAAATGCTGTATATCCACTGGTCTGTTTTGCATGGGATTCAGTATTTAACATCATATTTTATTAGTGTCGTCATGCTCACCCAGTTATATATAGTGATCTCATGATCTCCAATCTTTAACCATCATTTCCAAGTCATTGAAGTCTCTTAATCTTCCTTGCCTGTTGCTACGAGAATTAAATTGATCTCTTATTTTCCCTGTAGGAGACAGTTCATCCACTTGACCACTTTCTTTGTCTAATGCAGGGGTCTCAAAAACCCGGCCCGCGTCCGGCCCAATTCCGGCCCGCGACGTATGTCAAAATAATAATATAATCCGGCCCTTCAGACTATTTTTAATTGCGACAAACAACGATACTGATAGTAAAATAGACGATAGTTCCAAGTACGGTGACAAATCTCATTTGTACTCTGCTCCACTATGTGCTAGACATCCAGAGCTTCATTCAAACCCAAAATCGCTGCGCAAAGTTTTCAGGAAATACTTGTATTAGGCTACACGAGAGAAACACAAAGACGTGCATTTGTAATGACGCGGAAGCGATGCAGGCCATAGTGTTGCATAAATTGAAACAGAAATTAAGCAGAAATAGGCCTACACCAAATGTTGAAAAACGTTTACGTGTGATGAAGTGTTAGGTAGGCTATGTTATTCACCTATTCTAAATCTGAAGAAGAATATCCTTTTGGAGATTATGATCCATCGTCTATTGAATAGAGGTGCGTCTGCGTGTATCTTATGCGATGGTGTCCGCTAAGCATACCATGCTTATTTCAACCCTCTGCCCAACATAGCTTGGAGGTTGCAGTGGTAATCGTGATGATAGTGTCCGTAATGAATGTGGTACAGACAGCAGGGCTAGTAGAAATAGGGCTCTAAACTACAAAGTCACCCGCAATATGATGCGAACTTCTGGGTACTCAGATTACCCGCGATAGGAACTGATTTGACCAGAATACTTAATTGTAGGCCTTGTGGTTTAGAAACCATATACATCTTAGGTGTTGGTATACATCTTAGATGTTTTCCTGTTAATTTGTTATGTGGGTAATATGAAAAAAGTAAAGTAAACCTGCTCAAATATGTTCATCCAGTATTTACTGAAATGTGCATAATTTGAAGTGCTTGCCATCCAGTGGCAAATTAGATGGGTAAATTTAGTTTTACTCAAAAATTTTTACATTTACAGTAGGACCTTATCTCTGACCACTTTCAAGCAATGGCCTTTTGAAATTTTGATATAAAAATCCAATGGTGTTGCTTTCTTATAGTTTGCCAGGTTTAAAAATGTTAAAATATTTTGATTTATAAGATAAGGTTGCTAGCACAGGTGTCTAAAACTAGATAAAAACACTTGCACTTTCTGTTTGCAGTTTTGTGTGGTATTTGAAAAAAAAGAACATTGCATTTTCAGAAATAGCCGGCCCTCCAATCAGATGACGTTGGCAGAATTGGCCCCCAGCTCATTTGAGTTTGAGACCCCTGGTCTAATGAATGTTGGCATAGGCACAGTGAGTGATTAAAAGTGAGTGAAAAGATTGATTTGAAAAAAGTTAGCTAAGAAATATCCATAAACATCTTATCATTTGATTACATCTCAATAATATTGTCATAATTCCATTCTGAAAAAATATGCTAATCTCTAGTCTTTTAGAAAAGAATGCTTTGATCAAAGCGCTAGGGGGCACATTAGTAGCCTATGTACCACTGAAGGGAAGCAGAACAAACATATTATCATTTTATTACATCTCAAAAATTGTCATGATTTCGTTTCCAAATAGTCTCCTAATCTCTAGTCTTTTAGAAATCCTTAGTCTTTTAGAATAAAATGTTTTGAGCAGAGTGGCTAGGAGACACATTAGTAAGTTCCACTGAAAGGAAAGCAGAAGACTCTTTATTTGAACAAACACATGATAATTGTATTACATCTCAATAATGATGTCATAATTCAGTTCCCAATAAATCTGCTAATCTCTAGTCTTTTAGAAAATAATGCTTTGATCATAGTGGCTAGGAGACACATTAGTACTGTATCTACCACTGAAAGGAACCAGAAGACTCTTTCTTTGACCACTTGGTTGTGTGCAAATAGCATCTGACTCGGGCTAAAGGGTTCTGGGGCGGTTAAAGGTTTAGGGGGTGTTGTCTAAAGTCCACAGCGAGAGGACTGCTTGACACTGGTGGGGGAAGGGGGTTATTCCAGAGGCTATGGCAGTCATCTTGGTGTCACAGCCACTGCCGCTGATGGAAGCTTCTAGAATCAGCTGGCAGATGATTAATGATTGTCTCTAATGATGTGGGACATTCTGGTGCAGTCCTGTTGATTGGGCCCTTGCAGTCATGTCAGGGCCTTGATGCGTAATCAACAGATAAGTTGAAACGAAGGGGTGGAACAGAGTGGAGGAGGGAGACAGAGAGTAAGAAAGGATGAGGGAGAGAGAGGGAAGGAAGGGAAGAGAATGAGAGAAAAAAGGGGAGGGAGAGGAAGAGATAGGACAGTGCTACGGCGGAGGCACACATACATGCAGTCCCAAGTGGGCACAGACTTCGGTAAAGGTGTGCATGCGTGCGTGCGTGAGTGAGTGTTGTGTGTGTTGTGTTTGTGTGTGTGTGTGTGTGTGTGTGTGTGTGCGTGCGTGCGTGCGTGTGTATGTGTTGTGTTGTGTTGTGTTGTGTGCATGCGTGCGTGCGTGTGTGTGTGTGTGTGTGTGAGTGTATGTGTTGTGTGTGTATGTGTGTGCGTGGGTACTGGAGTGTCTGTTGATTGCATGTTTCCATGTGACATTTGGACTCATTCTTTTGATTTTTCACAACATGCTCTATAATTTGTCTGAAGGGGGAGTGCTGTTCGTCAGACCTTTATGTGACAGCGTATTTGTCTGTATGTGAGAGAGACAGAGCACACAGTCAATTGTTAGTATTAGCTTACATAACTCCTGTGTACAATCATGAGCATTTTGCTTAAATATAGTCATCAGTGACACTGCCTTTATATCAGGAATGACCTGTGGAACCATCCAGAAGGTTGATGCTCTGTACAGGAAGTCCTTTATTATGAGAGGGCTTGCAAAGCACTTGCTGGCTCCCAATTTTAAACCCACCCCCACACACATACACACACACACACATCCACTTACACACACACACACAGACACACACACATTCCACTTACTCAGACACACACACACACACACACATCCACTTACTCTCTCTCTCACACACACACACACACACACACACACACACACTTACTCACACGCACACACACGCGCACACACACACACACACATAAAGATAATTATGAGCATCCGTGAGCAACCAGACTGCTGCTGGCTCTTGCTTGGTTGCTGTTCTGGTGCGGATTCGGTCCAGAGTGGATCAACTGCCATTTGGGTTCTACTAGGTGAAAGTATTTGGGTTCTACTAGGTGAAAGTATTTGGGTTCTACTAGGTGTAAGTATTTGACATTGTAATACAGTTACTCTGTTCAGTTCTTGGCAGTGCTTCAATCTTCCGTTTCCTGTGTTATGACTTCTATTGCCCACTTTGGTATAATTCAGCATTAAAAGTTTGAGCAAGTCCTGTGGAGCTGAACGTTTTCACTGGCTTCCGTATGCACTCACACACACACACTGCTCTTTTACACACACAAACACATATTGCACTTGCATGTACACACAGGCATAAATTCAAGCTTTACAGTTTTTTCAAATGCTTACACACTAAATCTTTGCTTGTCACACAATTTTCTAAACATGTCTTCCAAACATCATAACCCACAAAAATCGAACAGGAAGTAACTTGATTTCATTTTTCAAACACAACCCATCAAAATGCCACACTAAATCACCAGTGCTTCACTCTATCTCTTCACATGTGTAAACACTCATTACTTTACTGAACACCATCCAATCATTGCCTTAGTATAGGCCTATGAATAGATATACTCTATATGTAGGTATGGACCCTTTCAATCTCCTAGAGGATTTGCGGATGAAATGTTCAGAACCAATGCAGATACTTTGAAAGGAATGTTCTACAAAAAGTTGAATTTATGTACAGTAAAACTTGTCTTTTTTACTATATTTTCGTGTCTCCCCAAGTTACCATTAGCGCAATATTTTTTTCTATAGACCCCCCCTTGTGGGTTTTGTGTGTGGAGTTTTGAAAAATAGACACAGAGTTTTGAAAACGTGTGTAAACAATTGTAAAAAACTGTAACAGGCATACACATACAGACATGCACGCTTAAATTCACTACACATGCTCATCTCTTTAAAACACACACACACACACACTTGAACACATTTACATTTTAATGAGTGACCATAAGTGGGAACCGTCCAGTCCAGCTGGTAAGTCTCCTCGATCCCCTCCAATGTTGCCCACGCACAACATGGACCTGAGTGGAGGAAGTCAGATCAGACGACACAACTTCCTCCATATCCCTCCCTCTCCAAAAGAAGCCCCTGCCACCTCTGAACCCCTTTACATTGCAAACAGATGGAAGAGGTTGCTTTAATCGGAGTGGATACCTGACATCAGCTGTCAAATGAATAAAAGTAGACTTTCATTTTAATCACCGAGAAATTGGACGCATCACTGAGGAGACCTGAAGTGACCTTTAATCCTGTGTGTGTGTGTGTGTGTGTGTGTGTGTGTGTGTGTGTGTGTGATATGTGAGTAGGATGACTGGCTCTGGGGGTTATTTACATATTAATTTTGGTCTCAAATAAGCCACAGTTCCCCCTCGCTCCATGTAATTACAGAGAGTACACCACCACCACCACCATCGCCACCCTTCAGCGGGTCTTGCTGTGGTGGATATTCTCCGGTGCTGTCATTGAGTCCACACTGCGGCGGAGCTCAGCAGCGTGCTGCTCCTATTCGTCTTCAACATCCTCCTCTTCCTCGTCCGTTCCCTCTCATTGGGAATGCCATTAATCGCGCCGGCCCTGTTTGTTTGTCTGTCATCTCAGATTAGTGTTGCAAGTCTGCCTGCACGCTAAAGGCACACGCGCAGCATCAGACGACTAATCATTTCCTTCCTCCCCGTCCTCCACTCTCTCTTTCCTCCCACTCTCTCTCTCTCTCTCTCTTACTCTCTCTCTCTCTCTCTCTCTCTCTCTCTCTCTCTCTCTCTCTCTCTCTCTCTCTCTCTCTCTTACTCTCTCTCTCTCTCTCTCTCTCTCTCCTCTCTCTCTCTCTCTCTCTCTCTCTCTCTCTCTCTCTTTCGATGTTGAAAGCAGGAGACCCATCTGTCATTTCCGTGGCTGGTTTCAGGTGCATTTAAATGAGACGTATAATTTGCTAATGCTTATGCCCTTCTAGATGACCGTCACCCGACGACACCTTAGAAAGTCAGAGCATGAGTCATGAGTCAGTGCATGAGTCAGATAAACAGAGGTCCCACAAAGACTAGCACATAGCCCTGGGCCCCAGTTGAACTGGCACTTACTGTCATAAACGTCCCATTGCCTGCTAAATAAACATGAAACAGAAAGAAACAAGAACTGTCATTAGCCAGCATAACTTTTGATATCCTGTAACATTAGTGGAATGATCATCTGACGAGCAAGCCGTTCGTTGTCCATTATGTGCTAAAGACCGACACCAGCAGTTTATTACACCCCTGAATCTCCTCTCTGTTCCACTACAGCAAGTTGTTTTTATGACAAGATCCCCGCACGGCCTTAAAATGGCTTGAATGTGACTTTATACCTTCTTCCTTTTTTCCGGTGTTACATGGCAACTGGCACCCATGTTAACTGGCTGCGTTGGTGACGTTTCACGAGTGATGATGTTTCTTCGACAGATGTGGCCGCTTGCAGATTTGTCACTTTCTGATGGAAACTGGAGACGAACAAATACAAATATGCATGACATATTTAAATGTCAAAATGTCTGTAGTAGGCTACGCTACATGCACTGGACCATGAATATGCCACCAAAAAAATAAATACATAAATAGCCTAATTATAACTTCACGTGGGTAGCGAACCTGCCTCCTAAATGAAACAGCCTACATGAAAACCATTCATCTACCTTCTTGCACCACGAACAAGCTGACAGATCATAGTGAAATTTACTTGACTTATACAATTAAAAGAAGTCAGCTGATATGTATTATTATGATTGTAGCAAGTTAACATGGCTGATCATGGTATATGGCTACCTACTGTACCGTGTTATCTTGCTACAGCAGTTGGCCAAGCCAGTAGGTCTTCAAAGTTTCATGGTTAAGTCTTCAAACGTTTCACTGACTGCTAGTTAGGCTCTCTGTGGCCACCTAGTCTATCTGTAGCCTACATTTAGGAAGCATTGCTGGTCTAAAAATAAATAGATAATAATAAAAAAAACCTGCGATGGGCAAGAATTGAACCCCATGTCGACTAGCGTGATATAGAAACATGTAGGCATTAAGTTGCACCACAGGAGAAGCACAGCCTGACGAATTTAGAAATAAACTATCAAAAGAACATCAAACCCATGTTTACGTGTCAGCAACATTAACATTAATAGCCTATAAGCCTAAAAGTTTTGATTCTCCCTGTGCACAAATTTTGTGTAAAATATGGACACGTTATAGACTCATACTTCCCATTGCAGTGCGTTTCAATGCCTGTGTTTCATGAACTGAATTCTTAAAAGAATAGGCTGGACAAAAGGATACACAATTTCAAACACATTTTTATTTGATTTATTTGCTGGCGATCATGTGCCTCTACAGACACTTCAGGTAGGGGCGGCCACAGCCTAACCTCCATGATATTTTGAAGGCCTACTAAACGGCTTGGGAAACAGTAGCCAGATAACATGATCAGCTATGTTAACTTGTTACAATGATAATAACGTTAGCTGACTTCTTTTAATTATACAAGTCAAGTCAATTTCTCTTTGAGCCCCCAGCTGGTACGGGGTGCAAGCAGGTAGACGTCTGATGATCAATCAAGCACGTCAACTTATTAGTGGTTCAATGCCCACATTGTTTTTTGGGTGGCATATTCATGATCCAGTGCATGTAGCAGACAATTTTGACATTTAAACATGTCATGCATATTTGTGTTCGTCTGTAGTTTATATCAGAGAGTGACAAATCTGCAAGCAGCCGCATCTGTCAAAGACTCGTCATCAACTGTGAAACGTCATCAACGCAGCCAATTAACATCAGATCCGTCAGGAATCCATCAGGCTCTGGCCTCCATACACTGCTTAAATCAATGAAATACTTGAGACATCATAAACAACACAAATGAACTTTGTTTTTAACAATTTTAACCACCTCTATTTTCAAATCTATAACAGACCATTAACAAATCTTTTATTTCCAACTTGTTACAGTGACGCACTGTCTGGACTTGAAGGCTCTCACCCAGCTGTTCAAGCAGGAGTGCAGAACACATTTTAAAGATCAAAGAGTGATCCCAGTGAGCGGGTCCACAATGTTACTAAATATAACGGCACGTGTTTCCCTATGTTAATGAAACAATTGAATTAATCCCCTTTTTGTGAAAACATTTGGTCTCTCTCGGAAAATATGTTGTTTGACTGTGCACCAAATTACAAAGGATATATGATGCACACAAACATGGAGACACCCTGTAATGTCTGAAGGCACCACTGGAAATCCCAATATCTCTTTTAAATAACAGTGATGTGGCTGTGTATTAACACGGCTTCAATTAGTCTAATCCATTTTCATTCCATAATCCATTTTTTATGTTTAACAAGACGGGCTTTGTTATAAAAGATGACTGTCATAGAGAACAGAGCTCACTTCCAACAAACACAAAGTTCCAGAACAGAAATATGTAACATTATAACAAAAACATGGAGCAATTCCAAAGACGTTAATGAGGAAATGATTGGCTGATTTATGGAAGAAACCTTCAGATTTCAGATAGTCATTTGCACAGAGTAAGAGATGCAAACACGTTGTAGAAGCAAAAAGAGTTGTTACATAATTTATTTCACCGTGGTGCGACTGGCTGGGGCACCTGCACCATACGCTGGCGACCCGGGTTTGATTCCCGCCCCGTGGTCCTTTCCGGATCCCACCCCGTCTCTCTCTCCCACTCACTTCCTGTCATTCTTCACTGTCCTGGCATAAAAAGGCCAAAAAAATATACTTTAAAAAAAAAATTGTGTTATGCTGTCACTACTGTGACTAAGTCATCGAACCTCTCATTTCCTTCAGCCAGAGTTCAGACTATGATTGACATGAAAGCAGCCAATTCACTCAAGATTATCAAACATGTGTACCGTTATCAATATAGCATTTCCTGCCTGCATACAGTGTTGGGCAGTTTCTCCATGACAAAATCATTGTTGGGGTGTTTTTTTGCTGAAGAGGGTGGGTTTTTTAACCTGATTAGGCGGAAATCACTCAACCCAATCTGGCAACATTGCCTGCATAATATGTGCGCCTCAGTGCGCCGGGATTAGTGTGTGCTTCACCTAACTGTGTGTTCACTGTGTGCTGAGTCTGTTTCACTAATTCATGGATTGGGATAAATGCAGAGACCAAATTTCCCTCACAGGATCAAAAGAGTATATACTATACTATACTAGATTGTCATTGAACATCAGCAAAGAATGATCAGTTTAAAGGCTTTCCACACTAGGCACACTCTATTGATGTAACATCACTGTGATATTAAGTACATTGTAAGTATTATTGTATATTGTGCCTAAGGCTACTAAAAATGAACACACAAATATGATCTAATTCAATATATTTGACTAATTTTCCTGTGCATACTATATGACATGCAGTAGACTATATGTCCTGAATCAACTAATCATTTGCGTCTTTTAGCCATTAAGCCAGCAATAGATATTTTGAACGCAGCCAAAAATGTATTCATGTTACATGTTAAATGGTTCCCTTACTGAATATTGTAATATGACTAATTAAACCAAATATGCCTATTCTAACAGAATGTCTTTACTGCATTAATATGATGCATATATGGATCGTTTTACGTCACTTCATCTAACCCTGTTTACGTTCAAACAGTGGCCTTGTGTGAGTCATAAGAATCGTGATTGGTGGAGGACTTGATGGAGTGTTGCTGTGCTGTACACCACTGGAGTGGAAGACGAGCATGGAGAGCATCCTTGAAAGAGAGAGGGAGAGAGAGAGAGAGAGAAAGAGAAAAAAAATGAAATATTTGTAGCTTGTGTGTGTGTGTTTCTGTGAATCACAGGGTGACCCACTCCCCAACCGAGAGGAATACATCTGAGAGGTTGTGGGCTACTTCAGAGAGACCCTTTAGCACTTGCACTTGTGTGAGAGAGCATGTCTAGGCAGAAGCAGGATCGATGTGAGACGAGAGTTTATTAATGAAAGCTATACAGACCTAGGTATTCATTCCCTTAGGTCTTGTATTAAATGTTTTATTTGTTCTCCAGCATCTTCAAGTAATGAATGTATTATTACTGTGGGTAGTGATATTGTTTGTGGTTGTGCTAGTCAAAAAAGATTTTCAGTTTGAGTTGAAGACTTTTGTGAAGCCTTTTATTTTGCAATCTGTGTATCTTTTGGAAATAAATGTCCCAGTGATGTTGTTTCTTGAGGACCTGTACATTGCACTACCATGACAACCAAATAGGTCATTGGTCACCTGAGATATGGCTTACCACCTTGTTTTAGTGATTGGATTCTAATGGCAGCCGTGGCCTACTGGTTAGCGCTTCGGACTTGTAACCGGAGGGTTGCCGGTTCAAACCCCGACTAGTAGGCACGGCTGAAGTGCCCTTGAGCAAGGCACCTAACCCCTCACTGCTCCCCGAGCGCCGCTGTTGTTGCAGGCAGCTCACTGCGGCGGGATTAGTGTGTGTGCGCTTCACCTCACTATGTGCTGAGTGTGTTTCACTAATTCACGGATTGGGATAAATGCAGAGACCAAGTTTTCTCTAATGGGATCAAAAGAGTATATATACTTAATGCACTTATGAATTCCTCTTAAAGAAATACCTCAAACATGCAGTTCTGCATTTTGTTAATGTTACAGTATATAACACATTTAGGCTACTTGCTGTGTTTCTTAGGATATTACCAAAACTCTGTATATATGTGTACATGTAGGTCTACATCTCTCTCTCCACATCTCTATCTCTTCTCTCTCTCACTCTCTCTCTCTCTCACACACACACACACACACACACTGTTTTTGCTAACAAAATTGCAATAAAGACCCTGTTAAGTAGAACATAACTCGTTCATGGTCACCCCATGGTGGGGGGCGGACTCTCACTCAGAAACTCCCCACACCCACATCATTCATCACCAAAGCATGTGTGCCATATTATCATCTGCATTTGAGCCGCTAAGTGTCTCTTGTCCAGATCTGCTCCTGCCAGACAGCACACTAAATGGCGTCAGCCGGTCTTTGTTGTCGCTAATGTGGCCATCAATCGGCCATCATCCCTAATCACTTCCCTAATGCAAAGCCCCCTCAGACTGGCCTGCCACAGCAAACAGGGTGGAAAATATATAAAAAAATAAATAACTAGTATATGCGCAGGTGAAAGAATAGATCAATAAATAAATATTACATGAATAATAAAATAAGCATCTCATAATAGAATGACTGCTTTTGCACGCACCATAAAACTGTCATTAAAAGGCATTAAACAATGCATTTTATCTACATAAAAGAACCTAACAGAGAAAGGAATCACATTTTGGGCAACATTTTTGAACCAAACTAACCTGAAGTATCACTTTTCAACCTTTGGCTGAACCTGGTATGTTGCTACAGCACTGAGCCAAAGGGCTTACAGGAGCATTCTACAAAGCAAAATAATTTCAAATAATACTTGCAGGGTATTAGCTTAAACTGTGAAACCAAGGAGGTGGCTGTAAAATGTAAAAAGATGTTTGCACAACATAGTATGACTGCATGTGGAAAAGTGTAGTATGGATGCATGGATCTTTGATGTGCTTTGATCAAAGAGTAGAGCGCTTACGAGACAAACAGCAGATAGGATGCATGTAGTCCTGCGGAGGAGTGCTTGGCACAGGGAGTGTGTGTCTGTGAATATGAGGCTTGCTTGGCACTGTATTCCAGCACATGGATTTGAAGTGAAAATGACAGAAAATTACGGAAAAGGCTCCAAATATGACATTTTACCCATGGCTTTGTACATTTCCATTGGGCGAATCCTGTTGGAATTCTTTGTATATACTAATTTCTTTACTTATATAAATCTAAAGCATACAGAGGTGGCTCCTTAGGTGCCTGCGGGTCCTTGGCCAATTTTTAGGTAAGGTCGAAGATTCATATACTCCAGACACGGGAAATACCGAACTGTCATTGTTATCAATTTTACAACAGCATACCATCCCCTGTGTGTAAACAAATCTGAGAGTATGGAAACACGTTTTTAGAAAAAATGCTATTTTGATCGAGAAATTGGATGCCATAGAAGATGTCAGATTTAGTATGCAATATCTGTCATTTTTAACATAATTGAGATTATTACATTTTAGACTTTTTATGACTATTATGAACAAATTGTTTGATGACCAGGACAGATAATAAAAATGAGAAAAGTTATTTGCATCATTCATAATGCCTTCATTGGAGTTTGATTTCAATCAGGTTCCCTCTATCTAAGTTTCCTTCGAAAATGTCTTTGGCTGTAGCCTATGCTTTGAACAGTACTGTAAATATAGGCCCATATCATATTCAAGAACACACAGACTGCTTGAGTGACAGGCAGATGCCATACAGTTTCTCTGGGTATTTTGCTGTGCCATTTGCTTTAGGCTTATCGGGTTTGACGCTTGTGATGTTTGACGATGATAACATTTTGTGGTGTAGGGAAAATGCAATGTGCACAAGTTGTTGGGCTTCAGAAAGTTTTGTGGACTTCAGAATGACTGGCAGCAGCCTCGTCAGAACTTCTCCTACATCCACCCCCCCCCCCCCCCCCCCCCCACCCCCCCCACACACACACTCACACAAAAACATTATCATCATCATCAGTCCCCAGCCGCCATCAGTCGGTGCTGGGTGATGGATCAGTATGTAGAGCAGGATAGGGGGAACAGGGGAGTGAGATGGTTGCTCTCTCTTTCTGTCTTCCTGTCAGACGTCTATCTCTCATTTATTCAGGTAGAAGCACATAGGGCTCTCTCTCTCTCTTTCTCTCTCCTCTCTCTCTCTCTCATTCAGTCATTCACTCAGATATACACACACGCACACACACACGCACACGCACACGCACACACACACACACACACACACACACACACACACACGCACACGCACACGCACACGCACACACACACACACACACACACACACAAGCTGGAGAGTGGGCCGTTTAGGAGGAGAGAGAACAGGTGATGGACAGGTGGATGGATGGGTGAATGAATAGAATAAGGGATAAATCAGAGTGATGCGGAGGTGAGAGACAGGCCAGGAGGCAGAGATGGAGACTAACTCAGAGGAAATGAGGTCACCAGAGAGAGAGAGAGAAGGAGAGAGACAGAGGGAAAGAGAGAGAGAGGGAGAAAGAGAGAGAGAGAGAGAGAGAGAGAGAGAGAGAGGGGGCCTACAGCAGCACCTAGACCTGCTAGAGAAGTACTGCCATGCCTGGGCCCTGACAGTAAATCTTTGACAAAAAAAAAAGACAAAAATCATGATTTTCCAATAGAAACCCAGATGTCAGGAACACAGACACATGTTCAACCTAGGTAGCACCATCCTAGAGCACACAATGCAGTATACTTACCTCGGTCTGGTCATTACTGCATTAGGAAGTTTCAGTAAATGCACTAAAAGAAAAAGCCCTATATGCTATAAAATCCAAATTATACAATATAAATATACCAGTCAGTATCTGGTGCAAACTATTTGACAGTATAATACAGCCTATTGCGCTATATGGAAGTGAGCTTTGGAGTCCATTCAGTATGCAGAACTACACTACATGGCACAAGCATCCTATAGAACCCCTACATGCCGAATTCTGCCAAACTGTATTGAAAGTTCAAACTAAAACACCCAACAACGCATAGAGCAGAATTAGGCTGTTATCCATTGGCTATACCTATTCAAAAAAGATCCCTAAAATTCTGGATGCACCTGAAATCTAGTCCCAAAAACACTCTCCAGTTTGAGGCACCCAGGAACTGAACCCAGAAAAGAGTCCCCTGTGCCAGCTGGTACTGAAGCTCACTAATTCAGTAACAACAACTAATACACAATACGCTCAGACCAGTTCTGTTTCCAAACTACACATTTGTGTCAATAAAATCATCAAACAAGCAAAAGGGAGAAACCAAACTACAAGCCAAAGTAGGATGAAATTCTGTCTAACCCTAAAAAGAGATTATAAATGGGAGAGTATCTCATATCTGTCAGAGATACAAAGCAGAGGCAAATCCTGACCAAGTACAGGCTCAGTGACCACACCCTTGCAGTGGAAACTGGTAGGCAAAGAAAGACCTGGATGCCAAAAGAAGAAAGAACATGTGCTCACTGCCAGACAGGGAAGGTTGAGACAGAGGAGCACTTTCTTCTATACTGTGAAAAGTTGAAAGAATTAAGACAACCTTTTTTCCATAAATTTAAAACCACCTACCCAAATTTCGAAGAGCTAAAAATGAAAAAAATGGTTATCCTCTCAGGAGAGGGTCCTTCAGCTGGCAGCAAAATTATGCTATAACCTGAGGGACACTAGTGTAATGTAAGTATATACAATGTTTTATTTTTATTTTATTTTATTTTTTTGTATGGTCTATGTGTACATGTGTGTGTGTGTGGTGGTGTGTGTGTGTGTGTGTGTGTGTGTGTGGGGGGGGGGGGGGGGGGGGGTTGTATTGTATTGTGTTGTTTTTGTCTTTGTCCTCCATCCTTCCTTTACCCTCTTTTACCTCTATTACCTATATGGATATTTTCTAAGCTCTAAGTTTAGATCTATGTATGTTACTCATAAATGTTTATACACTGTTATGCTATTACCTATATGGATATTTTCTAAGCTCTAAGTTTAGATCTATGTATGTTACTCATAAATGTTTATACACTGTTATGCTATTACCTATATGGATATTCTATAAGTTCTAAGTTTAGATCTATGTATGTTACTCATAAATGTTTATACGCTGTTATGCTATTACCTATATGGATATTCTATAAGTTCTAAGTTTAGATCTATGTATGTTACTGATAAATGTTTATACACTGTTATGCTATTACCTATATGGATATTCTATAAGTTCTAAGTTTAGATCTATGTATGTTACTCATAAATGTTTATACACTGTTATGCTATTACCTATATGGATATTCTATAAGTTCTAATGTGTAATGCAAATGCCCTTTTTGTCATGCCAATAAAGCACCATTGAATTGAATTGAATTGAATTGAATTGAATTGAATTGAAAGAGAGCATGCCTGTATTGTTAGGATTCTCTGGGGTGACCAGGAGAGAGATATAGTCTCCCTGTCACAAGGTAAGAGGATTCTGCTGATAATATTATAGCAAAGTTCAAAAGCATTGGTGGTCGAAAGTACCAAAGTAAAAAAAGCTAATAAAAGACAATAGAGAAATGAGAGATTGAAAAAGGTAAAGTTAACAGCTAGACAGCTAAAGGAATATATGAAAATAATAAATTAAAAAAAAGCCAAAGCTGTACAGGCTAAGGCCATTTGCAGTATCAATGACTCAGTAGGGCACAGTTACATGGCATCCCAGTGAAGAGAGTTATGCAGAGGCACATTGCAGAATTATCAAACAATGATTACATTGTATTTCTTTTTCTTTTGCATAGTCAGAAGCGTGCTCATGCTCTGCTTCCTCTGCTGCTGCCTTAAAGCAAAGATGGATTACACCTTACTTGACAGTGTTGACACTGTCATGAACGTGTCATAAACAAGTTATAAACGTTTATGACACAACGCCTCTGTTAAGTGACATTCGGTTTTGTCATAATAAATTAGGATTAGGATTAGGATTAGGGTTATGTTTAGAGTTATGGTTAGGGTTAGGGTTAGGTTTCATACGTCATGACAGTGTCATGTCACTCTTATGTCGATACTGTCAAGTAAAGTGTTACCGAAGAATCGATATCTGTGCCCTTTGGCGCCATTATTCGACACCATTTATAACCAAGATAATACCCAAGTTAGGCAAAAACTGATTAAAAGGGCCTTGACACGATCAACAATGTTACATGGTGCAATCTCAAGCATTTTGGGCATAAATTGACCATGTCAGAGACTGAATTCTCCATGCTATTATTATTAAGGCAATGTAGCATCTGATTGAGTTTGAAGCCGTTACAGAACTGTGTTGCTTAATAGCATGGTGGTGCTGTTTTTTATTTTTTTATTCCTGGCTGTCTCTACCTGCTTGTGTGCAGGTTTTTTTTTCTCATTTTGTTCCCATCGACAGCTCACACCATCACCCAATTTCTCTTTTAACACCTCTAAATAGAGGGCAGCTCTACACACAGTGTGTGAGTGAGACACACACACACACACACACACGCACACACACCCACACACACACACACACACACACACACACACACACACACACACACACACACACACTCATACACATACATGCACGCATGCAAAGAAACACATACAGTACACTCATTCACTGTCTCTCACAAGCATATGCACTTTAAAATACAAGCTTTCTCTCTCTCTCTCTGTTTCTCCCTGCTTTGTGTGTTTTAATGTTTATGTGCATGTATATACTGTTTTCCTGTATACAGCACTTTGGTTAATGAAAGCTGTGTTTAAACCTATTTAGTTACTTATATTTTCACAAATAACAAATGAAGCTCCAACAATAAGAAGCATTTTTGAGTCCTACATTTTTTTTTTGTCTAACACTTACACACAAAGCTATTTTTAAATCTCTGCTGAACACACAACTTATGGGTAATTTCGAAGACTCCAAAGTCAATAAACACAAATCACAAGACACCCTGAAATTGTGCTTGCAGCGAAATGCATGATTTAATAATGTCAGGCATCTCAGAATGTTTATGAACAGAATCATGAGGGCGTATTTATGACCTGACCGGAATGCACTGACCCCAGAAAGAGCACCAGTGTAATCAGGATCACCGCAAGCAGTATAGGCCTACTGCACCACAGTGAAAACACAGCCATTGCATCTTTGGTAAAGTTGACTGAAAACAGGTATGAAAAAGAAATCTTTTGCCGATTTTTTTGTTTTTTTCCTTGACGCGAAGTAAATGTATTCTGATAAAAAGGAAACTCTCATAAAGAAAATAAATATGTTTAACAAAAACACTATGCCCACAATTATTGGCACTGAAATTCTTATATACAAAAATGTAACAGAAGCATTTTCCTATCCAATTTAAACTTCTTTAAAGGAGAATTCTAGTGTGATATTGGCTTGTCCCCTGCACTCCGAAATCTGGCGCTAGTTAGCCGATGCTACCAACAGGTTTTCAAAGGGGGTGCCTCGGGCATCGGCTATAGCCATGCAAATAAATCACTGTTTTACACCATTTACGAGGCTCAAAGTAGCTCTACACTTCATTGGTAGACTTCCGAGGGCCCTGACATTTAAAACGAGACATTGAGAACTTTGAAAAAGCACTGGTAGTTTATTTACAAGACGATTTATACAGATAGTACCTTCAGGAAGTTTACCTTTCGCCTCCATCTTGAATTTAGTCATGATAAAGCGACGAGTACGAATGAACAGGTATGATAAGGGATCACGTTCCAAAAAAAATTCTGTGGAAATGCATGGATTCCAGTTGTTGCTACTGGAAGCAACAGGAAGCAGAGTGCAGGGGACAAGCCGAGATGAGCTATGAGATATACATTCACACTCTGTATCATGTTTCAACACACTTTAGGTCAATATCACACCGGAATTCTTAAGTTAATCAGAACATTTGTAAATCAGGGAATGGTTTTAAAAACTAGGTACTTTGTTGAACATGCCTATATGTACAGTTAGAACAATAATTAAAAGGTAATTAAAATGTAACAAACATACTTGGACAAAGACCCATGGTTATCTTGCCCCCACGCACAGTATGGAGGATGGCAAGATAGGCAAGAAATTCCATAAGAACCACTGTTGGAGAGTTCTTTCCAGTCATTTAATTACAAATGTAAACAGTAGGAGTTAATTGTACAGCGACTTTGTCTGGAAGTGTGGTCTATTGTCAGATTAAATGAAAATTGTGCTCTTTGGCAAGAAAGACTTTAGTGTGATATTGTGCTTTTTTAATCTATCTTCATGTAAATCACATGATGTCTCAGATGTTTATTAAAATATTATCTGTGACGGTTCTGTGCACCCACAATATACAAGAAAATGACTTGATGTAGCCAGAACAGACAAGATTACTGCACTGTATAGTAGACTAAGGCGTTCTACAAACTCGACGCACCCGACCGGTAGCGCGACACCGTGACGTCAAAATGATGTAGATCTTGCTGGCGTGCCAGGATTTTAGCCAGGTAGCGCGAGGTAGCGCGACAAAGCAGAAACAGGAAGATGGACTAGTTTGAGGGCAAGCGAGAGTTGCAGTGTTTTGTTACAGTCGTGAATTTGTAATAGTTTGCTGGATAAGTTAATAAAGTTACCAGCGAGAGTTGCAACACATGGAATTAAGAGGAAAGAATAGAAACGCTTTATTTTCAAACAAAGGATATCTATTAAGGCCTGAACAAAATATCTTTCAACTTCAGGAAATGACACAAACTCAGCCAGCTGCTGGCTAGCTAGCCAGCTAACTAAACTGTTTAAATTATTAAAATTTCCCTCGGGATGACTAAAGTATCTATCTATCTATCTATCTATCTATCTGTGCGCACACCTTGGAAACTAGATGATAATGATGGTGGTAGTGAATAGTAGCAACCAAAGTCTGAAGTACCATCACAGAGGCTAGCTAATAGCAGAGCCCGTTTACATTCTCTGTTACTAGTGTTTCTTAATGCAGCTTCTTCTGCTGTGTAACGTAGTTAGCGTTAATCTTTTCACAACAGCGACACCTCTGTTCAGGAGAATATTGCAACTAGTGTCGTGACCACGACGCGCGAGTATAAATGGTTATGGCGCTTCTGTGACGTCACATTGTCGCGCTACAGGTCGGGTGCGTCGAGTATGTGGCGCACTTAAGATGGCTACAATGAGACTCACAGCTGAGCTGAAATACTGGGATGAACAGATCACTCAAGTGTGTCAGGTGGAAAGGTGAGCAGGAATTCAGGAGAGAAGCACAGAGAGAGAGAGAAGAGAAAAAAGAAAAAAGGGAGAAAAAGAGAGGGGGACTAGATGCAGAAAGAGAGAGAGAGACTGGAGGTAGAGGAGGAGGGGGGGGGGGGGTATCTCAAATTGTCCCACAAGGTGAGACAATAATCTGCCCATGTTCGCAACAATGAAAAAAATGCTTCTTCATGTTTGCCCTTTAATGGCAAATGTATAATTTGCAATACTGCTCCATAAAATACATCAAAAATATGATTGAATGCATATTTGTATTCAATTTCCCAATCATCTTTATTGAAGGGTCACATCCAAGCACTTCATGCCCCTCATTATCACATAAACTCTGCCTGCGGCCTTGGACACTTTGAAGTGGACGGTGCCAGTCGGAGTCACTTCCTACAAATCAGCAGTCTGCAGGAAGTCCAGTACACCATTAGCTTGGCTGAGACAGCTGAAATGCTGCCGCAGTTTTACAGGCTCCTTATTGCATCAGGACCAATTATGAAATCACTCATGATGAGTTCCTATTCATTGTGTTGTGCACGCTGAGTTATGCTGGCAGTAATCCGAAACACGGTCAACTGCATTAAAGCTGGTGCGGTTTTGATCAAAGTTTTTAATTGCCTCAGAAATGAGCTTGGTGTAAAATTGATTTAGTCTTACTGAATACTTTATTGTACAATAAAAAGGAAATTGAATCGCACAAGCCTACCATCAGACCAAAAAATAAAAAATAAAAAGGTTCAGTTTGAGACTTACTTTGGAGCTGGAGTCTGGCTGTGCTTTTCTGTGTATTTGTAGGCATCCTTTTAGAATCTCTCTTTCTCTCTCTCTCTCTCTCTCTCTCTCTCACATTTGCAAGCATATAAAAATGCAGACACACACACAAACACACACGCACGCACAGTGAGTGTGTGTGTGTGTGTGTGTGTGTGTGTGTGAGAGAGAGAGAGAGAGACCCAGCCTTAGATTTGCGGTTTAATAAGTACTTCCACTTCAGGCCCACAATATTCTTTTTTTCTTTCTAAAATCCAGTAGCCATTTTCCTAATAGTCCCCCTGACTCCCTCTCACACTGGGCCTCAAGTACTGTTCTGGGGAAAGGCCAGCACTATTGGCTGCATCATTATTCTACCAACAATTTCACAACATCTTTCACCATGGCATACAGTTTATTTGTTCAATTCCAGAAGTGCTAAGTTGAGGAAATATGCTTTACCACATGATTTTACTGAATGATGTAACTGCATTTTTGAACCAGAATGTGCTTTTATTTGATCAGTTTGGAAAATGCGAAAGGTGTGAAATGGGTCCCAGCGAATTATCGTACATTGTAAAATTTGACCCTGCTTGTATTTGTTCAGGTTGGGCATAACAGGTTTCTCATCTTTTTAATTCTTTATTTTATCACTGTAAGTAAGGTTTTAATCATGGGTGTAGGTTTAGATAAGGACACTGGTGACTAGTCACCATCAATATTTTGAGATGACAAAATTGCCCCCACCAATATTTTAGCGAACTCTTTTGTGGACCTATTTGGACCGATTCCAACAGCCAGGGCGACAGTAAAAGATTGGCTGAAACCAAAGCGGGGTTATCTGACATGCACAAGAGTGTCAAAGCATACTTCACTTAGTGGTGGCACTGGCAGGCACTGGGTGTGTCGGGTAGGCTAAGTTATCAAGGCTGTCTACCAATACATAACCCAAAAAAGGCCAGTGTAAAACATTTTAATATTCCCTTTTCCCGTTCAGCATGTTAACATTTGCCCCTTTTTGTGCTTTGTATCAGCTATGCCACCAAAGAAGAAAAGGAACATATGAAGCTTTTTCATTATGCAGTCTAAGTAGGCAAAATAACTAGCCACACAAACTGGCAACTACAACTGTAACCTAACATGACCAGGCTTAGCTCCATAAACGGTTGTTAATGATGTCCAATGACTGCATGCAATACCATTAAAAACTGACTGCTTGCACATCTACATATGTGAGTATTCTTATAATAGCATGAACATATCACACTGTCAGTTCAGTGTGCCATTCAATATCAGTAGTGCTGCACATATGCTCATACAGTATATTGAGCTTGCAGTCCTGTCGTAGCACTTCATAGTTCCATCAATGTGTTGCGTATATATGAGCTTGGTCTTTGGAATAAAGGTCCTCTAGGTAGATATCATCAGGATCAGTGCAGCCAGTGCTAATTAACCAGTAGCCTAATTATATTACCATTACTATGTCATTATTACATCCTGTCGGACGGTAATTGCAGTATAAGTGGTGGAGGAGAATGCCACGTTCTGTGATAGAGGAATATATGAGAATATGAGTATATAGATGAATACATCCTGTCGTTATTCTAGAGCCAGAACTTGTATTAGCAGTGATGCGGAATATAGACGCTACGTGCACGCCCACACACAGACTTAAACACGCAACACTCTCACACACACTTGCACAATGTACGCACACACACACACCACACACACACACACACACACACACACACACACACACAAAAAAACACAAACACACACGTATGGCTGAAAGAAAGCTTGATCTGAATTACAGCTGAAAGTGTGGTCACAAAGGTTTTGTTCTGTGTTTGTCAGGGCTGTCTGCCATTGTCCCCTTTGATCATGGCTCCCGCACAGCTGAAATAGATTAGGCCAAGGTGACGCATCGTTTGATGTGCTTCATGTGAAAGCCTAACCATCATGTGTGTCCTGTTATATTAATACAAGCACACATGAAAACACACGCACACACATGCACTCACTCACATGCATGCATGCATACACATGCACTCACACATACGCACGCACACAGATATGCATACGTACACACACACGCATGCACGCACACACATACACACACACGCATGACATGACATGACATGACATGAACTACTGTATCTGAGTATGGGTATGACCCATGACAAGAACTTAAAAAAAAAAAAAAAACTTTCTATATGTATCGCATGCAATGTGTTAAATACTGTAGGTTTCCTAATTGAGACTGTAACGGAAGTGCTTTGAGGCAGTTTATCATCCCTTATATCACATAATAGCCTTGGGGGTGTTGCTAGACTCACACCCCTTTGAGTGTTTATATCCCTTTGAGCATTTGAGTATTCATATCCCTGTCGTAGCCTGCAGTGTCTGTGTATGCAATGTGCTATATATGAACTTCCCTTGCTTAGCCCATATTGCCACTGCCATAGACTACTGTGGCTACTGTTGGAACTGATACTGAAACTACTGCTAAAGGTATAATATTAATAAGTATAGCTACTGTAGGTACGTAGGTATGTTAAGGTACCTTGAGCAAGGCACCTAACCACTCACTGCTCCCCGAGCGCCGCCGTTGAAGCAGGCAGCTGTATAACTATAATAAGTATAGCTACTGTAGGTACGTAGGTATGTTAAGGTACCTTGAGCAAGGCACCTAACCCCTCACTGCTCCCCGAGCGCCGCCGTTGAAGCAGGCAGCTGTATAACTATAATAAGTATAGCTACTGTAGGTACGTAGGTATGTTAAGGTACTGTAAGTAAATGTAGAGGTTACAATTAAATATTAATGACAATATCTGCCTTATACCCAACCTTATGGTCACTCTCAAAATGTTGTTGGCACAATAATCATGCGCTGCACACCCACTGCCCAGTTCTTTTCCAGATGTCCATCTAGAGAAGTCAAAAGTGTTCGGGTCTAATCGAAATCACCACTAGGCAACCACTTGCTGTAAAATATTCATAAGGATTGGGTTAATTGGCTCCTACACCAACTACACTGCTACAGTTAGATGGTCAGATAAACCTTTCTAGAGTAGACAAATCGGATCAGTCTGATAGGTCCAGGGCTCCGAACCGGTTCAAGGAACGAAAACGAAAACCGAAAACAAACGGAATTTTACGAGGAGCGGAAACGGAAACGAAAACAAAATGGTATTCAACTGTTCCAGAACAGAAACGTTATTCTGAAATCCACAAAACCGGTTAATAACGGGTTTTTTTCGTTCTCTATATATTTTATAAAATTTCACAAAAGCATATCCTATGTCAGGGAAAATATATTTCCGGTTGTGCGAAAAACAAGCCCGCCTATGCGTAATAGCCTATTTTGCCTGTCCACGCCTTGTCGTTTTAAAGTCAGGATTTGAAATGTTTGCGCAATTATAGCCTATTATATGTAGAAGAGTTAAACGGGAAATTTGAGATAGGCTTTGTCAGCAACAGACAGGTTCGTTTATAAACAGGGTTGGAATTATAGCGCAAGCCTTTGAAGATCTCCATATGGATAAAACTTAGGTTACAACCAGGTAAGGAGTTTAGCACGTATCCAGAAATATTTTTGATAAGAAATTATTTATAGGCATAGGTTAGGCCTACAGTAAGTCTGTAGGCTATGAGATGGATAGCCCATCTGAATTTTGTTTATGGATGCCGCCTGTGATTTATTATTTTTGGGCATAGCTACGGTATAGGCTAAATCAAGGGGAAATAATGAGTACGTCTATTCTAAGGTAAAGTCCACAAAAATAGACTTGATAGGCCCGCCAAACACTGCCGGAACTTTAAGAACGAACGATATTTTGCGTTCCGAACCGGTTCAGGACCGATATGTTGGTGGCGGAACGCATGCAAGAACGTAAACGTTAAACATAGGCCTACCTGAACCGTTTGGAACGGAACGTTTGAAAAATAATTTCGTTTTCAAGCCCTGGATAGGTCTACAGTATTCACAGGGAGTTTCGCACGAACGCACGCAGGCACGCACGCAGGCACACACGCGCGCACGCACACACACGCACACACTCACGCACATGCACACACATACACAATGCTCTTTAATGGAGCTGCCATCCTGCTCTCCCCTCCTCTCACTGTGTGCTCTTTCTGTTCTGATGAATGTGCTCATGGATGACACAGTATGAGAGAGGGAGGGGGTCTCTCTCTCTCTTTCTCTCTTTCTCTGTCTCTCATTAACTCCCTCTGTGTATCTTTCTCTCTCTCTGTCTTTCTCTCTCTCTGTATCTACTCCTCCTCTCTTTCTCTATTTCTTTCTCATTTTCTCTAATTTCTCTCTCTCTCTCTCTTTCTCTGTCTCTCTCTCTCTGTATGCCCCCCTCTCTTTCATAATTTCTCTCTCTTTCCCTCTCAGTGCTTTATGAGCGGTTAGCGAGGCTCTCCTCTATAAAGTGGTGGCCCTTTGTGGACAGCCCACTGTGATGGCTGATGGGTGGCTCTCATTGAGAGGATGGCAGATGCAGCCAACGTAATGATGAGGCGCCCATTCAACGATGCCAGCCTCTCGCCACACAAGGGATGAGCACTGTGTGTGTGATTGTGTGTGTGTGTGTGTGTGTGTGTGTTTGTGTGTTTCACAATTATCTAGATTTGACTGTAGCAATGATTATGATCATATATTTGTGAGCTTAAAGTAGCACAATACATGAAAAAGCTTTTTTCACCTCTGTTATATAATTATTGATGTCATTGCCAGAAGCGTAATAATGTCGTCAAGCTGTGAAGTTTACTACACTTTATGAGTGCAGTTATAACTATTTAGTTATAGAATTATGTCATTATGAGGCATGTTATGAACAGGTTGTACCTCTTTATAGATGTGTTTATAATGCTTTATGGATGCGGAGTTTAAAGTAACACAATCTAGGTGTTATAGTACAGACAGGGAGACCCAATAGCAGTTCCTTTCAGTGCTTTTATTTCTTTTCGCACATGGAAGACAAAAATCCAACAAAGGGAAAAAGCTCAGAGGTTTAGCTAGCGGTGGTCCATATAAAAGTCAGCAGAAAAAAAAACTCAAAAGGCTGCATAAGCAAATGTCCACAGCAGTAAAGACAGTTCAAAAGGTCAAAAACAGAGAACTTCGCAAAAAATTCCAAAAGGGCAAAATGAGGAGCTTGGCAGTAACTGGTCAGAATCCAACAAGGGAAAAAACAGAGAACTTACAACAATAAGCTGTACAACAATACACTCTCGGAGATGGACAGACAATCTGACACAGGGCACAGTGTGAACCGAGCTTAAGTAGGGGAAGTGAGCAAACATTAGGCCAGACCCATCACGGGCAGGTGGCAAACAATTAAACAATCATGGGGGGAAAGCAAACAAAAGCACATGGGTGAAGCAGTACACAAAGGGGCCACAAGAGGACAGGCATAAATGTAAACAAAGGATGACAGCTAATGACAGATAGTGACAGTACTCTCCCCCCGAAGACGCCCCATGGCGTCACTAAGATTCAGAAGGTCTCTGGCGCTTGAAGTCAGCAATGAGAGATGGGTCCAAGATGTGACGGGCCGGGATCCAGCACCTTTCCTCAGGGCTGTAGCCCTCCCAGTCCATGAGGTGCTGGAGACCCCGACCCCTCCGTCGGACATCCAACAGACGGCGCACAGTGAAAGCCTCCGCGCCATCAACTAATCGGGGAGGTGGGGGGGGGGGGGGGGGTCTTGGGAAAGGGTGCATGGGGCTAGTGATGAAGGGCTTGATCTTGGACACGTGAAAGGTGGGATGGATGCGGCGGAGGGGGAGCCTGAGCCGGACTGCAGAGCGGCTGATGACCCTGGCGATAGGGAAGGGGCCAATAAAGCTAGGGGATAGCTTGCGGGATTCAGTCTTGAGGGGAAGGTCTTGGGTTGACAGCCAAACGCGCTACCCTTGACGGTAACAGGGTGCTTGTCAGCCTGCCTCTTCATTCTGGAGGAAGTGCGGAGTAGAGCAGAGCGGGTGAGCCTCCATGACCGCCGGCAACGGCGGACAAAGGCCTCAGCGGAGGGGACCCCCACTTCTCTCTCCTGGTCCAGGAAGAGTGGTGGTTGATAGCCCAGGGAGCATTCAAATGGGGACCGACCAGTGGAGGAGGAGATGTGGGAATTTATGGCGTACTCTGCCCATGGTAACTGCTCACTCCAAGTGGTAGGATTGGCCCTCTCGGTCTGGCCATTCGTCTGTGGGTGAAAACCAGAGGACAAGCAGACAGAAGCACCCAACAATTTGCAAAAAGCCCTCCAGAAACTAGAGGTGAACTGAGGGCCCCTGTCAGAAACCACCTCAGAGGGTAGCCCATGCAGCTTAAACACATGCTGTATCATTATTTTGGCAGTGTCTTTAGCAGATGGTAGGCCAGCAAGGGGGATGAAATGTACTGCTTTGGAAAAGCGATCAACAACCGTGAGAATGGCAGTGTTACCAGCAGACGGGGGCAAACCAGTGATGAAGTCGATGGAAATATGGGACCAGGGCCTCTTAGGAACAGGTAAGGGTTGTAGCAGTCCAGCAGGTGGGCGTGTGGAGGTCTTGTTCTGAGCACAGATGGAGCAAGTGGCAACAAAGGTGTTGGTGTCCTCCCTCAGGGTGGGCCACCAGAACCGTCGGGCGATGAAGCTGAGGGTGCGGTTGGATCCAGGGTGACAGGAGGCGCATGATGAGTGGCCCCACTGCAGTACCTGTGAGCGGACAGAGGTAGGAACAAAGAGAAGGTTAGGAGGACACTGACTGGGGGTTGGTTCATGGCCCTGGGCAGCGATGACCACAGATTCAATCTCCAGCTGCGCAGCCCCAATAATGCGACGTGAGGGCAGGATGGTGTCGGTCTCCTTGGGATCTTCATCTGTGCTGAATAGTCGGGACAGAGCATCAGGCTTCACGTTCTTGTGGCCAGGGCGGTAGGAGAGAGTGAAGTCAAACCTTGTGAAAAACAGTGACCAGCGAGCCTGCCGAGGATTGAGTCTCTTTGCAGAGCGGAGATACTCAAGGTTCCTGTGGTCTGTCCAGACGAGGAAGGGTTCACTGGCTCCCTCCAGCCAATGCCTCCATTCTTCAAGGGCCAGCTTTACGGCTAACAGTTCCCGGTCACCGATGGTGTATTTCTGTTCTGTGGTAGTGAGGCGGTGGGAGAAAAAGGCACAGGGATGAACCTTGTTGTCCTTGGCAGATCTTTAAGACAGCACAGCTCCCACACCGATATCAGAAGCGTCAACCTCCACTATGAACTGTCGAGCAGAGTCTGGATGGACTAGGACTGGGGCTGAAGTGAAGCGTTGTTTCAGGGCCTGAAATGCGTTCTCAGCTTCAGGGGACCAGTGGAACTTGATCTTGGATGAGGTCAAGGCGGTGAGGGGAGCTGCCAGGGTGCTGTAACTTCGTAACTCAGTAAAAGTTGGCAAACCCCAGAAAGCGCTGAAGTTCACGACGAGATGATGGTGTTGGCCACTCCACCACTGCCTTGATCTTGGGATAGTCCATCTTGAGAGTTCCGGCTGAGACCACGTATCCAAGGAAGCCCATGGTGTCGCGATAGAATTCGCATTTCTCAGCTTTCACAAAGAGCTGGTTCTCGAGTAGTCGTTGGAGTACTCTATGGACATGTGAAGTGTGCTCAGAGAGCGATCTGGAAAAAATTATGATGATCAAAAAAGATGTCATCCAAAAACACAAAAACAAACTGATTAATCATGTCTCTTAGCACATCATTCACCAATGACTGGAAGACGGCAGGGGCATTGGTCAGTCCAAAGGCATTACCAGATATTCATAGTGACCCATGGTGGTGTTAAAGGCTGTCTTCCATTCATCTCCCTCTCGAATTCGGACTTGATGGTAGGCGTTTCTTAGGTCCAGTTTTGTGAACACAGTGGCTTCTTGCAGTAATTCAAAGGCAGAGGACATTAAAGGAAGGGGGTACCTGTTCTTGACAGTTATGTCATTGAGACCTCGGTAGTCAATACAGGGTCGAAGTGATCCATCCTTCTTCCCAACGAAGAAAAAACCAGTACCCGCAAGAGAGGAGGAGGGTCTGATGATACCTGCTGCCAGAGATTCTTGAACATATTTATTCATGGCCTCAGTTTCGGGACGAGATAGGGAATACAGTCGCCCTCTAGGAGGGGGATGTGCCAGGGAGCAGATCAATCGCACAATCATAGGGGCGATGTGGGGGTAGGGAAGAGGCTCTGGACTTACTGAAAACTGCCTTGATATTGAGACGGGACTGTTGAGAGGTCCGGAAACTCCTCCACTGGATTGGAGACAGGAGATGGTGTCTGCGCCTGGAGGAGACATTGGGAATGGCAGAGAGGACTCCAGCCCACAATTAGTTTGTTTACCCAGTCAATGTGTGGATTATGCTTCACTAACCAGGGGTGGCCAAGAACTATAGGAGCTTGAGGAGAGTCAATAACATAAAAGGCCAACTGTTCATGGTGATTACCCGAAAGGCTTAGACTCACCGGCTCACTGATGTGGGTGATGTTGGCCAGCCACCGACCATCCAATGCATTAGCCACCAGGGGTCTGTGAAGGGCAGTAGTGGGTAGTTGCAACTGGGTCAAAAGGGAGGCGTCAATGAAGTTCGCCTCAGCCCCCGAATCCACCAGAGCCATCAATTGTTGTTGGAGAATGCCGAAGCTCAAGGTGGCCGGGAGGAGAGTATGTTGCGCAGAGGAGGGTGTTATGGGCGTCACACTCACCAGTACCCCTCTAGCTACTGATGAGCGCTGGATTTTACTGGGCAGGAAGCGATGAAGTGCCCTACCTGGCCACAGTACAAACAGGATCGAGTGGTCATCCGCCTCTGTCTCTCTGCTGGGGTCAGGCGGGCGTGGGCTCTGGACTCGGAAGTGCTGGTGGTTGGCTGAGTGGTGGCCATGTTGCTGGCCAGTCTGGGGCGAATGGAGAAGGATCTTCTACCTGGGCGCTGTTGTAGCCTAGTGTCAATTCTGATGGCTAGATCGATCAACTCCTCACAGGTTGATGGAAGATCATGTGACACCAACTCACCCTTGATTTCATCCGAAAGGCCATTCAAGGTGGTGTCAAAGATGGCTCCCGCATTCCAGGAAGTGGATGTTGCCAGGGTCTGGAAATCAATGGCGAACTCTGAAACAGACCGGCGGCCCTGACACATGTGTAGCAGCTCCCGTGCTCATGGCCATGTTTAGAGCGGTCGAAGACTCTCTTCATCTCGTTAGAGAACCCACGGAAGTCCTCACAGACAGGTGACTCCGCCTCCCATAATGCTGTTCCCCATTCTCTTGCTCGTCCAGAGAGTTGAGTGAGAACATAAGCTACTTTAGATTGGTCAGAAGGGAAGGTGGCAGGTTGAAGTTGGAAAATGAGTGAGCACTGAGTAAGAAAGGAGCGGCAAGTGCCGGGCTCACCAGAGTACTTCTCAGGTGGGGGCAGAGGAGGCTCATGGACGGCTGCAGGTGTTGAAGCAGAAGCTGAGCGTGCTAGCTGCAGGGGCTGAATCTGAGCAGCCAGGTCCATGACGCTTGCAGCTACTGAGTCCAATTGAGTGGAGTGTCTTCCAAGCACAATTCCTTGCTGTTCAAGAACGCTCCTCAGCTGGTGGTGGTCTGCTGGGTCCATCTTGGTCAGATTGTACTGTTATAGTACAGACAGGGAGACCCAATAGCAGTTCCTTTCAGTGCTTTTATTTCTTTTCGCACATGGAAGACAAAAATCCAACAGAGGGAAAAAGCTCAGAGGTTTAGCTAGCGGTGGTCCATAAAAAGTCAGCAGAAAAAAACAAAACTCAAAAGGCTGCATAAGCAAATGTCCACAGCAGTAAAGACAAAAGTAAAGACAAAAACAGAGAACTTTGCAAAAAATTCCAAAAGGGCAAAACAAGGAGCTTGGCAGTAACTGGTCAGAATCCAACAAAGGGAAAAAACAGAGAACTTACTGAAGTATAAGTATTAAGTATATATACTCTTCTGATCCCGTGAGGGAAATTTGGTCTCTGCATTTATCCCAATCCGTGCCTACTAGTCGGGGTTCGAACCGGCAACCCTCCGGTTACAAACCAGTAGGCCACGGCTGCCCCAATGAACAACGTACACTCTCGGAGATGGACAGACAATCTGACACAGGGCACAGTTTGAACCGAGCTTAAGTAGGGGAATTGAGCAAACAATTAGGCCAGACCCATCAGGGGCAGGTGGCAAACAATTAAATAATCATGGGGGGAAAGCAAACAAAAGCACATGGGTGAAGCAGTACACAAAGGGGCCACAAGAGGGCAGGCATAAATGTAAACAAAGGATGACAGCTTATGACAGATAGTGACACTAGGAATTCAACTTCTTATCAATTTTCAACATACTGTGTACCCATTTTGTGCTAAATGGGTACCCAACCGAAAGATCTACAAAAATAACGTATGTAATACATGGCATTCCGGGAGCAAGGGCACGGGAAGCAGATAGATTTTCAAAAATGATTATATATATTTTTTAATAATGACTAATTCGCTGTCTGACATTATTTATATTTTTGTATGTGAAATGATGAGTCAAATAACAAAAAAGGGTTATGGATAGGTTCGAATATAGGCTACTAAAAATTAACAGTTTTAGAGATCAACGTGAACGTGAGTCAGTTACTGTAAGAACCGTAGCGTGGTTTCAGCTATGTGATAGCGATCAAGTGTGTAGGCCTACGGTTGATATAGGCCTACATATTCTATGCGATTTACACGTTCAAAAAAAGCATGGATAAGCTGAAAGAAACTAATAAATGTATAGCTAGTGAAATCATTTCACTATCCTAGTCGCTAAGATAGAAATTATTAGGACACGTACTTGCTGTGGAGACAACACACTTTAGGCTATTCAGAAATCATTTGCGAGATCATTGCAGCCTGATTATTAGCCTATATTTAAAGCTTATACCATGGTCTAGGTTGAAAAGGGTGTCATTAAAAAAGTGATATACTACACCTATAAAATTATTATGACGTTGCTTGACAACGCCTGAGTTAGTCCGCTCAGTTGTGACTTATCAACATTTCACAGCATTGCAAAAACAGCTGAAAAAACGAAAATTTTAACTCTAAAACTCATTTAGTATTAATAATTGATTTCATATTTATTTATTTCGTAAGTGACCATGGTATAAACGGGATAATGCCCTTCGATGCGTCCATTATCAGAAATAAATGGACTTCGCAGAAGCAACCGTTCTCCGCTTCGCGTCGGACAGTTCACGCCTCCGCGTCGTCTATTTATTTCTGATAATGGACACCTCGTCGGGCATTATCCCTTACCTACATCTCTGGTGTGGTTTTGACGATCAGAAAAGTAATTTTCCTTAGCTATACTGAAATAGGCTAATGATGTCAAGTGCGCTTCTGTGGGGTTAGGGTGGGCGCAGTGGACTCGGAGTGCTGTCGCAGAACATTGGAATTTGTGGCTGCCCAGGACTTTTCTAAAACTTCTCGCTATCACCCACACACCGCACTAAAATGACGTAGGCTATTTAGCAGTCAAAATCCGAAACATGTCCAGGGGAGGGGGGGGGGGGGGGGTGTGGGAATCGTCGGACATCCATTATTTTTGTTATTCAGCACCCCTGGTCAAAAATATGTCCGGGAGACAGGTATTTTTAGTCAGTGCAGATTCAAATTGAGTTTGAAGACTATGTAAAAGAACTACAGTGTGTGGCTACAGTACATTGTATTGTTTTGCTACATTGTATTGTTACCACAGCTTTAGCAAATGGACACTGGCCTCTGTTTCCACATGACGCCATCATTGCCAGTATCCCCCAACAGAATTGCAGCTTTCAAGGTGAGTAGGAATTAAAATTTTGTCACTGGTGAGTCATGCCCAGTGACGCCCTGCGTGCCAGAAATGGAGACTCTTGGCAAGGCCTGGAATGCAGAGAAACAATGGGACAATGAGAGTCTGAGAGGAACCACGGTGCCTTAAGTATAAGTACAAGTATATATACTTTTTTGATCCCGTGAGGGAAATTTGGTCTCTGCATTTAACCCAATCAGTGAATTAGTGAAACACAAACAGCACACAGTGAAGTGAAGCACACACTAATCCCGGCGCAGTGAGCTGCCTGCTACAATGGCGGCGCTCGGGGAGCAGTGAGGGGTTAGGTGCCTTGCTCAAGGGTACTTCAGCCGCAGCCCACTGGTCGGGGCTCGACAACCCTCCGGTTACAAGTCCAGAGTGCTAACCAGTGGGCCATGGCTGCCCCTACGCCTTGACAGTCTGAGAGTCTGAGAGGAACAATGGGACAATGAGAGTCTGAGACGAACAACGGGACAATAACAGTTGGAGTTGAGTTTTGTGATCCAGTGCAGGGGTGGCGTTATGCAAGCTACAATTTTAGGTGGGCACAACTACTGTGTGTGTGTGTGTGTGTGTGTGTGTGTGTGTGGAGGGGGTGGGGGGGGTTGAAAAAAAAAATAATTACACAATTATCTTAAATGTGTAATATTCAAAGATTTTCGGGCAGATTAAGGCTACAAGGTGTAACTAAAGTCTGGTGGTCACCTGCCCACCCAGCCTCAGTGGGGTACTAGGCCACTTATCTGGCAGCATGTGGCAGTATTCCAGATACCTTAGCAGGAGAACCCAACAGCTGTGTGCTACTGTGCTTTGAGTAAAGAGGCTCCCTGTAACACTACTGTTTACCATCTCATTAATCAATCTGAAAAGCCCTTGGCACCATCTTAGTTGATGCCCACCATTACACTTTCATCACCTACAGTACCATAAAATGTGACTTACTGAATGCCAGTCAACCATAGATTTTAAATATTACAAGTCGACTCACAAGAGATTTATAAAAATGCATGATTAATATTATATGCAAACAGGCAATATACACCACATAACATCCACGGCACAGTGGACAAATTATTCACTGCATTGCACTATAAATGATGCAATTTTGTAGTAGCATGGCATTCCAAATAGGACTACAGTGTACAGTCAGACACAGCTGAGGCATTTTTTCATTTAAATGATCACTGGTTGTACCTGTTGGCGATTGCCGAAGGCCAATGAAGGAGTTATTGCAGGAATGCAGGACAAATTGGTCAGTTTATTATATGTAGCCCAAGGCCCCCTTCTGCACAGCAGGGACAAGAATGTCAATTAATGGCTTGCGGGTCTGACGCAACCCATATGAGCAAAATTTACCTCAGGTCACAAACTCCCCCTCAAAAAGCTAAACACTGACTAAGAGACAGTGTTGGATGGGAGTGAAGAGTTTGTTGGCGATTCATTTGCAGTTGTTTCCTTTCATTGTGTCAGTACTTCTGAGATGCAACTCAAGCTCACTGCTGATCACTGCTGTAATTGAATAATCATCAGCCCAAGGCCTTCTGCTGTACAGGGACTAAGAGATGGATGGCCTGTTGGTCTGAAGCAAAGCATACATAGAAATGTGTCTGACCCGTAAGAAGGCTACATAACGTCTAACAGACGTGGCTAAACCACTGCCAAGGTGGAAGGACTTGCCTATGGCCTTGACAGTTTATTTTGTTTAGTTTATTTTTACTTCTGGTATGTTATGGAGACCTTGACAAGGTTAAAAAAACTTCATTTTCTACTGGGCCCTGAAGCCCAAGCCTCTATGTGAAGTCACTACTATGGTCCCCACTATGGCAAGCCGATTGAGCATTTATTCCGATATCTTGATATCAGGCATAATAGTCATGTACATGCAAGACATTTCTGTCCACTAGTTAACTAGTGAGCCATTTCTGTGTGAACTAGTTAACTAGTGACAGACAAAATGCCCACTAGTTAACTAGTAAGGCCCAAATTCCCTCTAGTTAACTAGTTCATATGTTTCATATCTTACTAGTTAACTAGTAATGCTCAGTATGTTCACTATTTAACTAGTGGACATTGAAATGTGAACTAGTTAACTAGTTAAAGACTTCTATATTTTACTAGTCAACTAGTAAGGTCCAAAAAATTTTACTAGCTGACTACTGAATGTCAAATTCCGACTTGTTAACTTCTATGTAATTTGGCCAGCCTATTGAGCATTTATTCTGATATCTTGATATCAGGCCAACATGCAAGCTATTTTTGTCAACTAGTTAACTAGTGAGCCATGTTTGTGCACACTAGTTAACTAGTGACAGCAAAAATGCCATTTTAGCTTCACTAGTTAACTAGTGAGAGCCGGCAATGTCCACTAGTTAAGTAGTAAAGGCCAAAATGCATACCAGTCAGCTCTAGTTAACTAGTTACACTTAAAAAGACAAACAAGCTGACCGTTTTTGCCCACTAGTTAACTAGTGGAACAATTGAAGTCTCACTAGTTTGCATGTGTGGCAGTTAAGCAGCTCACTAGTTAACTAGTGCCTGAAACGGCTATTATGCAAATTCTAATGAGAGGGTGGGTAGAAGACTCCTATTGGGTATCGTAAGAATCCCACCCAGTCTAAATGTAAATTAATAGCCTCGCGATCAGGTCCTGATGGGTGTCCCTAGTGGCTAAAGTGACACACTGCTCGGCAACGGTACTTCAGTATACAGAAAGCAGAGCCTGCAGTAAAAAAGTATCTCATATTCTGTCAAAATGGTTTAATAACAGGAAAACCCCATGCTTTACCTTAGTGATCCACACAGGGATCAACGTTAATATTATTCTTTGTTTATTGTTGCTAGGCAACCCACAGACATAAATGCATCCTTCAGTTGCGCTTTTCTGATTAATAACTGAAAAACAAAAGATTGTACACATTAACTGCACATGGTTTCAAAAGTAATTAAAAGCTCAAAGATCAAGAAAACAACTCTGCACTTCTAAGGGCTTGAACCACAGTCTCCCACATGATCTCTTACTGCTCAATGATACCAATCAAAATCCTTGTTCCGCCTTCTTCATTTGCATGCAAGTGTTACGTCCCACTAGTTAACTAGTGGTACAAAATGCCAGCTGTTTGTGTATTTATTCAAATTCCACTAGTTTACTAGTGTGAGGGGCATTTTCTCCTGCTAGTTCACTATGGACAGTGTTTTGTTCTCACTAGCTAACATGTAAGGCTCAAAATGCTCTCTATAAGCCAGTGAAAGGCATTATAATGCAGATATGCTCACTAGTTAACTAGTGAGCATGTCCTGTTCCATTACTAGAAAACTAGTTAGGTCAAACATGTCAACTAGTTAACTAGTGAAGGACAATTTGTCACTAGTTAACTAGAGAGTAGGCCTACATTTTTGCATTACAAGTGAACTAGATAGCTCCAAAAACAGCCATTAGTGTGTGTCTTGTGCGCACTAGTTAACTAGTGAGCTGCTTCACTGCCACACATGCAAACTAGTGAGACTTCAGTTGTTCCACTAGTTACAAAATGTGTGTGTTTTTAGGTGTAACTAGTTAACTAGTGAACAAAATATGCATGCCACTAGTTAACTAGTAAGGCCCACAACACCCTCACTAGTAAACTAGAGGGTATTTTTGCCTTTACATGTTAACAAGTGACCATTTTGGCATCTCACTAGTTAACTAGTGAGGCTGAAATGGCCTTCACTAGTTAACTAATGGGCATTTTGGGGCACACTAGTAAACTAGTGACACTTTTTGCACCTCACTAGTTAACTAGTGAAATGGAAATTGCCATCACTAGTGGGTGTTTTGGTGCACACTAGTAAGCTAGTGACACTTTTTAGACCTCACTAGTTAACTAGTGGGCATTTGTGTCTTCACTAGTTAACTAGTGAGCAGTTCTGCCTTCACTAGTTTACACGTAAACTTAAACTTAAACACGTAAACTTGTGTGCCACATGCAAATGTTGTGGGTGGGATTTCGTGAAATTCTGCGCTGTGATTGGTTGTCATGTTCTATTTGGACATAGGAAGCCAATAGAAAGCCTCAATTTCCAGAATTCTCCGCTTCCTAATTTGAATTCTGCGCCACTAGTTGTATGAATTTTGTAGTATGAATTTTGTCTTGAACTAGTTTACTAGTATATATTCATGACCTCACTAGTTAACTAGTTTGGACAAAGGATGCATCAACTAGTTAACTAGTGAGCCTGCTGCCATCACCTAGCTAGCTAGTAAGCCATTTATGGTTCACTAGTTAACTAGTGACATTGACCTACTCCAACTAGTTAACTAGTGAGGAGTTATGCCTTCACTAGTTAACTAGTGGACATTTCTGCCTCTCACTAATTAACTAGTGAAGCCAAAATGTCTTCACTAGTGAGCATTTTGGCTCCCACTAGTTAACTAGTGTGCATATTTTGGCCCTCACTAGTTAACTAGTTCACACAAACATGGCTTACTAGTTAACTAGTTGACAAAAATGCTTACATGTACATGACAATTATGCCTGATATCGAGATATCAGAATAAATGCTCAATTGGCTTGCCATACCCCACCCCTGATATCTGTGGGTTGGATGTGTGTGTGGGAGCGGTGGTGCGGTGGTCTTTCTGGTTTGTGCCCAGTGACTCATAATCCATCCATGCCTGGGCCAAACTCAGGTTGTAATATATTCTTTTATATCCAGCACACAAATATATTTTCAGCATTTTTCCCCCCTAAAATCCATCTCCAATAATCATACTGTGAGATTGGAGATGTGTTTGTGGGAGATTAATTTGTGATCTTTTCCCCATCATTGCTTCTGTCTATCGGAGCTGATATGCTTTGGTTAGGAATACTGGTGTATTTAATAATCATCAGTGGGTTCCTACCTGGCCGTAAAAACTCACAAAAGTTTAAGGCCAGCTTAGAGTAAAGCTTGGATTTTTTAGCAAAATATTTGTTGTTTGTCATGAGAAATAAATATGTATAAGTGAATGTGATTCTCTGCATGATGTATTATAAGCACCTGAATGAATTCAGAAAAGGTTCAGCTTTGGAGATTTGATAATCTGTCATAGAAGACACATATGGAACAAGCTACATCCTGGCTGTGTTTGTGTGTGTGTGTGTGTGTGTGTGATGCAGGCAGGGATTATACAGCAAACGCAGTGCAGTGCAGTGTAATACAAAATGGCATCACTCAAATCCAAGAATTCAATGGGACAGTTGAAAGTGAATGTAATCTCTTTTTGAGTGTGTTGTAATTTGGTCTTGTAACACACTTTTCCTTCGTATGACACTGTTTGTTTCTTGTCATTACATTACCCCATAAGCACACAGTGGGCTCTAACTGTATGACATGCAGTGTGCTAGGTAATGTGTTAATATCATTGTGCACAAACTAATGCTAATTTGACTATATAAATATGTAAAGATTTGTTGCTACTTTGCTAACATGTTTTGCTCATTTACATTTACATTTATTCATTTAACAGGCACTTTTATCGAAAGCGACTTACAGGAAGAGAATAACATTCAAGCTACAGGGGCATTGCTGAGGGAGTGGGAGGGTGGGGGGGTTTGGATGATTCTAAACGCTATATGCTATATATTATCGGGGGGCTGTTGACATTAGTGCCCCTGGTTGTGGGGACCTCAGCTAGGAGTCATTACTGCTCCAGTCATTACAACTACTAGAAGATGGGACTGCAGGCATTATAGTCAAAGTGTGGTAGGAGGACAAAGTGGTAGAAGAAGGAAGTACAGGAGGGAATAGAGGGAAGTGCATGGTAATAGATGTCATATAGTGTGTGTGTGCGTGTGTGTTAAATGTGTATTTGGTGTGTTAGGTTGTTAAAGTGTTAAAAGGAGAGGAGGCATCCTTGGAAGAACTGGGTCTTCAAGAGCTTCTTGAATGAAGTAAGATCGGTACGCCTGCTCTGATGGCACTTGGCAGGTCATTCCACCATCGGGGACCACAAATGAAAATAGTTTGGATAGCCATGTGCCACATTTAACACCATGCACATGACCTGACACTCAAAACATGGGTGTGTCAGACGAGGAAGTTCTCAGAAATGTAATCTTCTACTCACACAATTTCAGTGAATCTAACTGCAAACTTGTAATGCAACTATGACTGCGATGCATATACTGGTATCACTGTCTGTTCTCACTGCATGGATTTTCCACAGTACTGTACATAAGTCTGTTCGTCATCCCTGCATTTTCAAATGAGACCCCAGGCAGGGAGTAAATGACAAGTTTACCTCTACTGAAAACTGTACGACAGAGCAGTCATTCTGCAGAGTGCCTTTAGTAAGAGTGAAACCAGTGCTGTGAATTAACAAATGATCACCATGCATCCTGCATATTAACCAGACTGACTTATAGACTGTGTAGCTGTAGGCTGTCAGGAAGGGTAGAAAAGTTAGAAAAGCGAATATATTCTGTACAAAGTTTGTTATTTGTTTGTTTGTTTGTTTGACAGTGCTGCACTCCTGTGTTGTGGTAGCGTTACAGATAAGAATGGCAGCCGAGGCAGCATAGCACCTGTGCAAGAATGCCCGTGGATCTTTTGGAGTTTCCTCTCTCCAGACTTGGCTCTTCAAATATCATATTAATGAACCAGCACTGGTGTAGCCGAAGGGCGTCTTACCTGCTATCTCACTCT